>NC_056743.1:1010503129-1010735629 GCF_019279795.1 Protopterus annectens | reverse complement strand
TTAGATAAAAAGTTATCTTATGGACGATGGGTTGTATGGAATGAAAGAATATATGAATTTAATGGTAAATGGAGTTCAGCAACAATATTAAATAAAAGCAGATGGTAGTTATAGAAAAATGAGTAGGCTTAAAACTTAGTTTGATTGTAAAAGAAATTATGAATGTGCAAATATATTTATGTATCTGTATATTTGTACCTTTGTAAATATCTGTAAATATGTACCATCTTAAGCAGATGGGACCTCAGTTTAACATCTCATTTAAAGAATGCCACTCTGGAGTGCAGTACCCCACAATGCTGCACTGCAATATCAGTGGTCCAGTCACCATACCCCACAATGCTGTACTGCAGTATCAGCCGTCCAGGCGCCGTACCCCACAATACTGCACTGCAGTATCAGCAGTCCAGTCACCTGAAGTGATAATAGAACCCATAACCACCTGGTCTTCCAGCAACAAAGGTGAATGTGCTACCTGTCCTAGCACTCACACTGCACTTAATACATGACAAGTGAAAATCAATATGCAGTCAGCAAAAAATGGAGTACAGTATGTTGCATCAGACATGAGCAAGCTCTAAAAAGAATAGTTTAAGGGGGATGCACAATACTTAAAACTATAATTGAACACTGTGGAAAGTTTAAGAAAATTGTATTTTAGTTTGTAGGTACTGTTTTAAGTGTAAAAGTAATGTCTAAATTTAAGGTGGATTCACCACTTGGTCAAGTAGATTGGTAAGCATGTGAGTGTGTGTGTGTGTGTGTGTGTGTGTGTGGGGGGGGGGGGGTCTATCTGTTGAAACAGGCTAAACTGATAAGTTTTACATTACATTATGTTACACCAACCAATCTTTTTTAAACATCAGGTATTTCAGTACAATTGGTTTTAGCTGTAGTAAAAAGCACATCATCCCAGTGTTATATACAGAACATGCATTATCAAAGAAGACTCTAGGAAATAACAGAAAATACATCTAGAAAACAAATGTAGTTGACTGCAATTTGCTGGAGCTAGAATATGATTGAGAAAACTGCATGTTACAATTTACAAATTAATACGAGTGGTTTAAAAAAATGAACAACTGTAGTCCAAGAGATGAAGTTCTTTGACAGCACACTACCTATGAACCTGTAATAATTTTAAATGGTTTAAGTAGTGTTTATTTGGCAACAAGGATGTATATAGAATATGGTATCTTGGAAAGACAATGCAAAGCATTTATGGCAGAACTGTTGAATATAACAATGGAATTAGGAAATGTGATCTCACCAAATGCCTTGTGAAACATAGTATGGAATGTAATCAAATACATAAATGTCAAGTGCTACAACATATATTAGAAGAAAAAGGAGAAAGGTGATCTTAAAAATGTACTGTTGCTTCAAGAAATTAAAATGGCAATTTAAATAAAATGCCAATAAAAGTTTTTGGCTGAAAAAGTATTTATGTAGAAAAAGGAAACCTTTAAGACAATAGGAGATTGCATAATTTGTGAAATATTTGTGCAACATGATGGCTTTTTAATTGTTTTTAAATGTAATTAACATTATAAAACATTAGTTGAAGTCTGAGGAGTAACTAGCATTCGAAAGCTTACATTGTTAAATATATTACACTTTCTTTCTTCATATTCTTACAGCTATTTATTAAAATGTTACTTTGTATTCACATTGCTAGTGTTGCATTAAGAAGTATTTAATAAACATATAATCGTAACAGCAGTAAGTAATATACAGTCAGTACCATGAGGCGTCAGCATGGTTAAGCTTTTTCAGGACACCTCTGCTTAGTATACACGGGCTTGCCAACACATCCTGATTGTCATGTGCAGTATAGACTTCTGACCAGCAGAGGGTGCATTGTAACTGCACTGCAGTTTTATACCATTCATTCAAATGGGAGGCTTTACTCTGTAGAATCAAGCAAAGCATACAGGATGAGGGAATGCACTTGGCTTCTTGATCTGCATCTCTCTCACACACACACACACACACACACACACACACACACACACACACACACACACACACACACACACACACACACACACACACACACACACACACACACACACACACACACACACACACACACACACACACACACACACACGTTTGAGCAGGACACAAGATGTACGGAGTCAAAACATTTAGAACAGCACCAGAACAGTTGAACTCCTGCTCTTGAGGTTCAGTTCCAGTCACCACATATCCACTGACAGTGTGATGCATCAAGCATAAACCCTCAAGTCTGAATAAGAGCAGCATTTAAGGATAGTAATTTAAAATGAAATAGGACACCAGTCTTATGTCACAGTTTTGAGATTTTTATGTCACCGAGATTTATCCTGTCCACTCCAGGAACATTTTTAGTATTTGCTAAGCAGTCATCCCTGTGGTTGCTGTGAAATTTCCAAGGGAATGCATACTATAATCGTACATGCATAGTATTTTGCTCTTTATGCAGCTTCTTGTGGCTGTGATTTTGACAAACCGAGGAACATGGTACCAGGTGCTGTTTAGCTGCTCTTTAGCACACCAAATTAAATTGGAAATATCCAGCTGTCTAATATTCCTTCACTTAATGAATTTTGTATTGGTTAAGTACTACTGGACTCATGGCACCTTTTCAGGGGACAGCCAAGAAGGAGAGCTCAAAGAAAGTTCAAAGGTTCACCAAGAAATGCATACACATCTGTTGCTGTAGTTCCTTACCTGAGGACATGGTTGAAAAGGGTACCCTTGAATTAGGCTACCCAGCCCAGTTAATAAACAAACAATTAAGTCATAAGTAAGCAAGCATTGCATTTACTACAGTGAGCAAAATATTATACAATGAAGCATCATATGAAAGGAGGTTTAAAAGCATTTTGTTCATATGCATAGCACAGGTTAACAGCAGAGTGAGAGGTCTGTGATGGGTTTGTACACATGAACTTCCATATCAGAGTGGTCTGGCCTGGTCCATAGGAATGTCTTTAGGAAGGATACGTGTAAAAAAATGTTTGGAGAGTAGGAAGTGATGAACATATCAAGAAGGTCTTTGGGTTCATCTTTTTATGGGCAACACATTTAATTTCAGAGACTCAAATATGAGTCCCAAAATAGAAAGACTGAATGTGCAAAAATTAGGACATGATATATAGATATTAATATCAAGTCTAACATCACTGTGTCTTTGAGCATTCCCTTTTGCCAAGGTATGGCAACAATGGAGTTAGCAGCAGAAATGTGGAACTGTACCCATAGTTTATTTTCATTGTTTTATTTTTTTTCACAATTTTGGTTCTTACAATTAATGGTCTTGGAATTACAACAGTGAGCCACTTTTGTGTGTTTATTACCTTGATTATTAAGTTGCAGACTACTAAGGTGACATCATAATGTGCATTTATTTGACTCTAGGTATTACTTTATTATCTTAGTTGTAAACAGGGCAAAGACAGGCAATTCTGTATTGCTGTAATCAGGAGATTATCTGCTTAATTCAGTTCAAAGTTGGGGGAGCAAGAGCCTATCCTGGCACCCATTAAGTGCAAGACTTATAAATCTTCATTGATCTATGTTAGAAAGTTAAACAGGTATATATTAGTTTGCCAAAATTCATTTTCAGCGAACACCTCTTCAACTTGTATTCAGCGAAAATTACTTCTGCGATTTGCTGAAATTTCCAAGGGCACAGTAGTAGTTAGCCAATTAAACAACTTTGCCCTTTTCCCCACTGTAGTGCAATCTCAGAGCTGGTATATATAGTTAGGGCAGTGTAGGGGGCATAGCCCCACACTTGGGTGGGTTTGATTTAGTTAGTTGTGGGTCCGTTGTGATGTGGGGCAATTGTTTCATTGCCTTTAGAAAATTCAGTGAATTGTGGAAGTGAATTTCACTGAATACAGGTTGACGAAGAGGTATTTGCTGAAAATAAATTTTGGTTAACTAATATAGCCACAGTTAAACAACCCTCAATATTCAAAATGAGTCCAGAATGGTAGTGTCCATTCTAATACCAAAGGAATATCCAGTAGACTAGTTGAAAATGTCTTGTGAGCTTCACCCAACGTCTTAACTGTACTCCCAATTCCTTGGTCCCTGACCCTCGGAGAGAAGTCCAAGCAGCCCATTAATAATTAATGTACTTAGAAAAGTAATTCATGTCAAATATGGCCTGTCTGAATTTTGTAGTAAATCTCTTAACATGTATCTTGCAATCAGCCAAGTCACTGAAACTTGCAGAATACCATCATGATGTCCCTATACAAGGGAGGTCCAACCTGTTAACTATGTGCGCAAATCTTACCAGCTTTGTTTTTAAAACCATGGAATGTATTATTTCCAAATTCATAAATCTAGACACTGACAATACCATATTTCTGGATTCACATCAATATGGTTTTCTCAAAGGTCGGTTATTCCATCTTAACCTGTAAACTTCTTGGAAAGGTGGTCATGTAGTGTGCAGACCATACCTGGTCTTGGCTGAGGCATGTGATACTTTACAGGGTTGGCATAATGGTCATAGTCTTTACTTTACTGATAATACGTACAGGGTTTGATTCGGACCTCTGATTATCAGCTAAGCTTGTAATAGTCTGCAGATTAATAGCTTAATCTTTACCTATGACCCCTGCACAGGCATCATTGACATACTAGTGAACCTAAACATCAACTCATATCATATGTAGTGAAGTGGATGGAAGCTTGGTTGCCAAACAGAATATATGTTGTTAGTGTTGCAGGTAACTTTGGAAAGTAAAACTTACAGAAATGGGGATTGTCAAGGCTCAGTACTGGATCCTCTTCCATTTGGCATTTATTTTTCTTATCTACAAGCCAAGATCACAAGCCTCTTGTGAACAGCTTTTGTGGATGACTATAAAACTAGGCATGGTTTCTATTTTTAGCACCCATTAGTGTGAAGGTAAACCAGAATGGGCAGGACTATGAAAAAACTAATGCAAAGACAATGCCCCCAAACAGATTGCCAAACTACATTATGACCCGCTTCAGTAAAATAAATAATTCCTCATCATACCCATATATGATATCCACTTAAGACAGATGCTTTCTATTAGAGATCTAGACATCCTTATAGATGACTGTCAGTTCTTTATCAAATTCTCAGTATAGTTAGAATTTTTTTTTTTTTTTTTTAATTTGGCCCAACTAATAATCAACAATCTCTCTTTCAGATCCAAAGAGGTCTTTCTACCACTTCACTCAGCTCTTAAGCAAACGGTTATTGAATACATAGTGTCCCCTTTGGTATGTATCAAAGCGCATCACACAGCTGCAGAGACCCCAGCTAACCTAGACAATTGGATGGGCATTCTCATATTCTCCTTGAGACTGTCTTATATAGGTGTCCCTCCTTGTGGCAGGAGGTAACCCTTGATGTTGGGTGTTCTGAGCTAGACAGAAAGTGGTCTAATTGCCTATTTACTTATGGACTAATTTTGGTTACTGTGTTGCTTTTCTATTTGTATTTTTTTCTGTTTAATATTACTGTTTTGTTTTCTAACATTTTGAGAAACAAGCAGGAAATGGTAGCTGGAGGAACAGCGACACTTCATAGTGGGACTGTTATGCTATGAACTCAAGTTACAGATCAAACTCCAGTGTGCAGAGATCAAGAAAGTATTAGCTGGTGACAATGGTTTGTTTGATTTTGCTGATCAGATAGATCCAATTAAGTCAAGGCCCTTTTTAAAAGAGGTAGTATAAGAGGGTTGCTACTAAAGTTTGGGAAAGTAGCAGCAAACATGAATTTCTTCATTGAAGGATATGAATACTGTCATCTCACTATAACCACAACTGGAGAGAGTCTGAAAAACATACCTTCTCAATAGCAGTGTTCCTGCCATGCAAGACCTTTAAACTGCAAAATGAACATGTGAAAACCAAAGGCGGTACTGTTTGTCTGTATTAAAGATAAATTCACCTCCAGTCTAGTTAGACTGGACAACTCCATGGAATTACTCCAGGCCCAGTGTATGGTGGGAAAGACCCCCATTCAAGTCCCACTCAGTTATATATCCCCCACCATGGGTCACAACACCCACAAAGCCTACGTAACCAAACTGAAGAAAATCCAAATTTTACTGAAGACACTGGTTATGGGAGATTTCAATTATACCATCAACAACTGGGAAATCTACTCTAACCCAAACTCGCTAGCACAAAAGTTCCTTGACTTTGTGAATTCAAATGCCCTGGAGCAAATTGTCCATGCCCTGACAAGAGGAACAAACATTTTAGATCTGGTCCTCACCAACATGCCAAACAGGTGCACTGCTGCAACTGTTGGACCCTCATTAGTTAAAACTGACCACAAATCAGTCACCTCCAAAATTACACTAACACCAGAACTCACAAAGGGTGAAATCAGG
Organism: Protopterus annectens; assembly: GCF_019279795.1. Taxonomy (NCBI): domain Eukaryota; kingdom Metazoa; phylum Chordata; order Ceratodontiformes; family Protopteridae; genus Protopterus; species Protopterus annectens. The sequence goes on along the minus strand of NC_056743.1, from coordinate 1,010,729,246 downwards.
CTAAAAAGCTTCATCAAGGCAAACTATACTCTCCATGGTAAAGGTATAAAAGCACTCCAAAGCCCACCCCAAGCTGAAAGGGGTAACTGCAACAAAGCTTTCACTAATGCCCTGTACAATCACCTGCATAAATGTATAAACTCAGCTGTATCAGATTGGCCAGAGCCCCCCAAAAAAATCAAGCTGCCATGGTGGACTTCCAGCATCAACAAACTCTACAATAAGCACAAAAATTTACTGTCCAAGAAAACCAAGACAAGGACCCCACAACGGAAAAGTACCCTCCTCAGCCTTAACAGGCAAATAACTTGTCAAATCCTCCAAGAGCTCCTTTGAGACAAACCTAGCAAGTACTGCCATGGATAACCATAAGTCCTTTTACAGCTACTTATGTAACCTAAAGGGTTGGACCAAAGCATACGCAGAACTAGTGGTCAATGGTATCACACTACAGAGATAGCAAACCTGCTAGCAGATAGGTTTGGATTTCACTCATTTATCCCCTACTAACTTGAAACAAACCCTCCCCCAAGCCCCCCCACCTTATCCCCTACCAACATAGTACAAACCCTCCCCCAAGCCCCCCCACCTTATCCCCTACTAACATAGAACAAACCATCCCCCAAGCCCCCTCCACCTTGCATATCTGAAGAACAGGTCCTCAAAGCCATGTCCAAGGCAAAAACAGCATCGATGGGACCAGGTGACATCCCAGGCTGTCTTCTAAACAGGCTAAAAACATGAACCAGCATCAGTACTAAGTACTGTTTTCAACCCTAGCCTAACCACAGGCTTTGTTCCTGAGGAATGAAGAACTGCAGTTATTCCCCTCCACAAAGGTGGCCTAGTAACAGACCTGGGGAATTACAGACCCATAAGCCTGACCAACCTCATCTGTAAGGCCAATGTATTATTATGCACTGCATAAATAAAGACATAAGTAACCTCCAAACCTTGGATCCTACCCAATTTGGCTTTGTGAAGGGCATATCCTGCCTGTTAAATCTGGTGGATTTCTTTGAAAGTGTGACCAGGGCCAATATCTTTGCACATTGAATATCTCAACTTGGCAAAAGCTTTTGACACAATCCCATATTCAGGAATTACTAATAAACTTGGCAAACTGAATGTAAACCCTTTCGTTGTAAGATGGGTTGCCAACTGGCTCACAAACCAGACACACTATCAAAGTGGGTGACTCCACATCAACCAGCAGATCTGTTACCAGCAGGGTGCCACAGGGGTCAGTGCTGGGCATCCTGCTGTTTGTTATATACTTCTCAGAATTTTATGTCAAAACTAAATGGTTGTGGCTAACCAAGTTTGCAGGTGACTGCAAACTAGGTGCAATCATTGAATCCCCAAATTATGCCAGTATACTCCAGGAGGGTATCACACAGATCGGTGACTGGTGTATTAGCAGTCACAGTCTCAAACTGAATGCAAAGAAATGCATCATCATTCCTTTGGCACAAACAATGTCCCTTCACACTATCAAATCAACAACAATGCCCCAAGTACCCATGAAGTGGTAAGGGACCTGGGAATCACAGGTTGACTGTGACCTTAACTTCAACCACCATGTGCCTACCATTATAAGGAAAGCTTCCATGTAGCTTATTTGATTAGTAAAGGCATCACCTCGAGAGCAAAGTTATAATCCCTATACTTGGCACTTATCTGGCCCATAATTGAGTATAATGCCTCATTTGGTATGCACCATACTAAGCAGCTGCAGCAATTAGAGAGACCTCAGAGGTTTCAAACAAAGAAGATGAAGGGCCTCCAGCATGTGCCTTACACAGACCAACTAAAGTCCCGGTCACTGTGCTCCATATTGTATAGACTTCTTAGGGGAGACTTCTGCCTGGCCTACAGAGCAACCCAAGACCCAAACTTAATGAACTTACTGCATATCTGTAAATCAAATGGGTCTAAGGCAACCTATTCCAGGGACTTAAATATGGTCGGTGACAGGACATGGTGGAGGGACAGATTTATCTCCCAGCAACTAAGGAGTCTTTTGAACAGGCTACCAATTCATGTGAAACAGAGCACCGCTATGACACTGTTCAAGAGGAACCTAGACTGGGGAATATTGCCCACAATCCTCCTGAACATAGGCAGTCATCACTAAATGCAATTTTAGGTATTGACTAGTACTTGTATGGTATTACATTGGGTTGAAATGGCTAGACTTAAAATGAACTCTGGGTCGATAGCCTAGTAATCTCCTATGATACTAAAAAGGGTGTTCTGTCATTGAACCCCAAAGTGATTCATCCAGAATCTGTCATGTTTTTTGTTCTTTTGTTTCTGTTTTCTGTTATGCTGTAAAGATTCTTGTTTGGTCTTAGTAAAGTACCAATGAAGATGATTTTACTTCTAACAGTTTCTAACTAAAAGGTGAGAGATTATATGGCCCATTCTTCATCTCGACAGTTGGAACTAATTTCATCTGCAAGCCATGTACTATGTTTTTTGTAGCATTTCATTTCTTGCTGAGGGAGACAGCATTTTCTCCTTTGTATACAAGTTACTCACCTGTATATAAAGTTATATAAGAAAATGCAACTACATGGTCACACAGCTGAAGATAGCCAGCCATCATTACCAAACCCACAGCCTTCTGCATAGCCTTTGTCCAGCTCTAAGAATCATTACAGAATGTCCAGCAGTAGTGGTAGCTTCTCTCTCTTCCATATTTCTTTACCTTTTCAATTTGCCCCGGTAGCTTCATTCTAACAAACTCTTTAAAGACTAAAAATCTAACCTTAGCACTTTTGTAAAGCTTTGTTATAAAGATAACTCTGCTACTTTTGTTGGGGAAAAGTTTTCCTTTTCTGCTTCATATAGTAGAGTATCCTGGGAAGCAAGGCCAAATTCCTTACATTATAATCAGTAGGTTTTGACTGATGAAGTTCTGTACATCTCAAGCGTGGTGATGGTAGCCATTTCTAGTGCTCCTCAGAGATGCTCCACATAAAGCACTTGCAGCCATGCTTGAGATCACAGTAATCGCAGATGTCCATGAACATTAAAATCATGTAGGTTTGAAGGGAAAAGCTGCAGAGGTCAGTGCCATCCACAGTCAAGCATTTCCTTAAACTAGAATCCTTCCTTTTCTAAATCACTCCAAATTTAGAAATGGACCACATTTCTAAGTTATGCAAAACTGATTTTGGAGTCTCACATTATACTTATTTCACACAGGCCTCATTTAAAGGAGTTGTAAGATATTACACAGTGAAGTCTCTGTTTACCAATGTCTCTCTTTTTGCCTAGGAGTTTTTTTTTTTTTTGCAGACATTCTACCTGTTTTGTTCACTGTTGGGGAATGTTGTCATTACCTGTTGTTATGAGCACAAAGCTTTCCTTAAAGTGGGGTGTTTTCAGATAATGGCCAAACAACTTCTGTTGTACTGATAAGTCCATCAATAGGGTGAAACATGCCATGCCTACAGCTAGTGGAGTTCGACTTTGAGGTTGCAACACAATATAGTCACTATGCTGCCTTTGTCCATGTTTCTTTGCAAGATGCTCAGAAGAATTTGGCTCCAAAACACATGCTATGCAGCAGTTTATTTACTAAACACAGAAGAGTGACCTTTCAAATAAATCAGCATAATTACGTTTTGTTCTTGGTAGAAAAACAGCTGGTAAATTAAAAGCATTTTCCCCCTGACCAAAACAAAATTACCAAATGTAGACTTCCTTCAGTACAGTGCTTGCAACAACTTACTTTATTTAAATAAGCTCAGACCTTTGTATTTTCTTTCTAGTTATGAATATTAAGTTGCAAGCCCCTTGGTACAAAACTGTTGCTCATTCTTTTCTTTAACAGAAAGTCTCAAAAAGTGCTTCACCAGTGTTCAAGTCCACATACTCCTTTTACTTCTCAAACTATATCCGCAGTGACTGTAACCCAGTGAAATAGTTTCATACACAAGAACTCTTAATTCCAGCTGCAGCTTTCCCAACTGCATTTTTACCGAATAGTTGGTGCTACTATGAATAAGGTCATAGCGATGTTGGCTGTTGCACCTTAGCTTTCTAACATAGCTAAGGTGCTTTGTAATTGTCCTGAATTTCAAATGCTAACCTAAGTTTACTGGCTGCTGTAATAGACCTGATAGTATTTTCAACTTTAGTGAATTTTCTGATGTTATTCTTGATGTGATGGGATGTTCTGCTGTATACTTGAATGTGTTTTTTTTAATTAAGTAGGTTGACTTATGTGGGTGGGTCACCAGGATGGACCACCAGCATGTTGTAGCTATATTAGCATGACGACAGGATGTTAAGGGCCCTTGAAACAAAGATTGTGCCATTGTCACCCAATCTTCATACAGCCCAGTGAGAAGAGAATCAGTGAACGTTGCTATAAAGTCACCAGTCATTAACAGTTTTATTTTTACAGTAGTTTGATGTCTTGGAAATTCTTTGTGGCTCTTTGTTGAAAAGGTGTACCTGAAAATGACATGGCAATTAATTTTTGCTGAGATCTAGTGTTCATAAGTCTAGGAGGCTTTGACAATGATTTTTTTTCACAGCCTCAGTACAAGACATTTTACTGTGGGTTGGTGTAAGGTGCAGTGATTGGGTCAGGGTGGGTTCAAAGTCCAAAAGTCCATGAGTGAGAGTGAGAGTGAGAGTGAGAGTGAGAGTGAGAGTGAGAGTGAGAGTGAGAGAATGAGGTTTCCATATTTGTTAAATATTTACATCTCTCACAAACAGAATTTCTTGTGTTTAAGAGTTAATTTGTGAGCATAAGGCGGTTACTAGAGCATAAGGCAGTTACATTTGCTAAGGATGCCAAGCACTATGAAGCTGGCAAAAGGAGGAAAGCAAGCAGGGTGACATTGCCTCTTGGGCCAGACATTTTGAGAATTAACTAGGATTATTCTGAGTACTGTATGTAGCTAATGAGTTAACCATGACATGCTGCACCAAGGGTGGCTGCCTTGTTCACCGCATCCTAGCTATGCCATTGGGTTGAGCTTCTTGCTGAGGAATCATACAGGATGTACCTCAATCTTGTACACTTGAAAGAGAACAGCTCCTAAATTCACCTCTGAAGCATCCACATGCACCATGAAGGGTTTGAAAAGTCAGTGGTCTAGATCACAAACAGACAATTTTAAGGCTGTGAAAACCTTGGCAATCTCATTATTCCTATTTTATTCTCTAGGGGACCTCAGCCCAGGCAAACTCAGTCAATTGCTATTCCTCATTTACAAAATTTGGTAAGGAAAATTCTAGAATATCCAGCCAAACCAAAAAATGCCATTACTTAACATTTAGTTAGAGGTCGTGGCCAGATTTTCTACTATTTCAATCTTCCATTTCTGAGATTTTACCATTCTCATGCCCAAGTACTTGGCTTCTATCTGTCCAGTTTTGCACCTAAAGGGGTATATCTCAGTCCAGATGGCCATAAGACACCCAAAACACCATAGAATGTAGGTATTCAGCTCATCCAGTCTTCACTAAACACTCCTATGTCATCCAGGCATACAACAGGACGCCCAGTACGAGGTTGAAATATTTCCAATAGCCGCCAAAAATGGGACAGAAGCCCAAAATAGGACAAATGAAAGTACTGTGTACAGGAATAACCCCACAGCACTTGAAAAGGCAGTCTTTGGACTGACTTGTGCTAGGGGGATATGCCCCTTGTGAGATCAGCTGTAGAATTCTGATGGTGCCAAGCTCATCAACGTGGAGTAGTGGATACACATCAGATTTTATCACATTCATGTGATGAAATCACTGCAAAATCCTATGCTTCCATGAGGCTTGGCAATCAGAACCACAGTGCTGTTCCAGGTGCTATGAGATTGCCCGCTACATAGGTTGGCACTAGGTTATTGGCCCAAGGGCCTAAGTAAGCCTAGCCAACAAGGTTTCCCTGGCTTATGCCACCCAAGAAAAAGTTATTTTCATATGTCCCTGTTGAGCAGAGCCACAGAAGTGATCCCCAGGGTGTATTTCCTATTTCCCATCCACTCATCAAGATTTTTCTTGAAGAGTGCTAATGAGGAACTTTGCTGGGTAGCTTGTTCCAGAGTATGGGAAGTCTCTGGGACAGAAATCTATCTCTCCAGCATGTCCTGTTTATTGTGGTGACAAGGTTTAGGTCCCTAGAGTGTGTAGCTCGGAGGGATTGGGATTTCTTTAGGTGTAGCATGTCCAACAGCTCTGGGTTTGATATAGCTTTATATGTTAGGCAGAGATCACCTTGGAGTAGGTGATATGCTATGAAGTACTTCTGTGGTCTTTCCAGCTGCTGCAGATGTCTTGTGAGGTACATTCCAAAAGGGGCGTTGTACTCTATAATGGGTCTAATAAGTGTCGAGTAGAAGGGAACAATGACCTCTTTTTTTCCTGGATGAGAACCCTTTTGTGATGAGGTGTGCCATGTAGAAGGATTTCATGACTACTGTGGCAATGTGATAATCAAAGGAGAGACTACTGTCCACCTGGGTCCCAAGGTCTCATCATACATTCGGTGCTAAGTAGACTGCCGCCTATGTGGTAGTTCATGGGTACAGAGTTTTTAACCAATGGGGATGACAATGCACTTTTTGGCATGGAGCTTGAGGCCATGGCTCTGACACCAGGCATCTGTCTCAGTGAGGCCCTTCTGCAGGATGTCCACATCATTTGGGGACTCGACTATGGCTCCTAGTTTGCAGTCATCTGTGAACTTCATTAGCCAAAGGCCTTCTGTGTTAGCCTGTGCTTCATAGAAGTAGATACCAAACAGGAGCGGTCCCAGGACTTGAACCCTGTCAATGGTTTGAATTCATATTTGGAGTCTGCAATTTTTACAGTATGGGTTCTGCCAGTGAGCCAGTTAGCAACCCATCTTGTGACATAGGGATTTATACTGAGTTTAGCTATAATTCTAGAATGGGGGACGGTGTTGAAAGCCTTGGCGAGGTCAAGATTGGCTGTGTGAACCACCTTACCCTCATCTATGGCTTTGGTGACTGCCTCAAAGAAGTCAATCAGGTTCAGGAGGCATGATCTGCCTTTCACAAACCTGAACTGGGTGGGGTCCAGAGTTTGGAGATTACCAATGTCTTTGTTTATGAGTTCCATGATGATACTTTCCATGGCCTTACAGACCAGGCTTGTCGGGCTAATAGGACGATAGTTCCCTGTATCAGTGGTGGTTCCCCCTTTGTGGAGTGGGATAACTGTTGCTGTGTGCCATTCAGTGGGCACAAAGCCTGATGTGAGGCTATGATTGAACATGGTGCTTAGGTGGGGAGCCAGTTCATTCTGAAGTTCGTGTAAAACGCAGCCTGGGATGTTGTCCAGTCCCATGGATGGTGTGTTGTGATTACAGAGACACTGCATTCTTCCTGTATAGATATGGGCCCTTTAGGGGATGAGAGGGGGGTAAAGTTAGCACTGAATCTATCTGCCAGGATGTTGGCAATATCAGTTCATTCTGTAATTTCCATACCATTGTGCTGTAATTCAGAGCGGATCTGGGTGTTGCCATTGAGATTCTTGACATAGCTATAGAATGCTTTGTGGTTGTGTCCCTAGAATCAGTGGTGATTTTTTTTTCATAGATAGCTTTGGAGGATCTTATAAGGGATCTCAGCTTCTTACTGAGGCTGACCAGGGGAGCTCCTCCACTCATGGGATTTTACTTTCTTTTGCAACAGTTTCTTCCTTCTGTTATAGAGTTTGTTTATGGCAGGGGACCACCAGATTGGCTTCCTTTTTTTGGAGGATAGTGTCGTGGTTCTGTTTGGGATAGCACGATCCATGCAGTCATGTAAGTGCTCATAGAGTGCATTTGGGTAGGATTCAGCAGTCGTAACTGTATTGTCCATCTGCATGGGTGTCAAGAAGTTCACCACTTCTGTCTTTAGAATTATGAAGCTGGCTTTTGAGAAATGTTTTCCCATGGTTTCCTTAATGGGGAGGGGGGTGGGATGTGTATATCTAGGGTGATTAGCTTATAGTCGGATCTGACCAACGAGGAGTTGACTTCATGTGTGGAACATCAGTCACTCGTGTTGGTTATGACTTGGTCTAGGATATTGTTGCCCCTGGTGGGGGTGTGGATAAGTTGATCCAGGGCATTGTAATTTATGAATTCCAGAAAGCGTTGAGTGAAGGAGTTGGTACACAAGTAGTTTTCCCAGTTAATGGTGGACATTTTCAGGTCTCCTGATTCATGCCTGTGTCTTGACCTCTACAACCATGTAGTATTTTAATTTAACTTTCTCCTCTGGAAGCATGACAGTATATCATCCATAAACAAGTTTGCTTAACCAGAGAACACTGAAAATACATAACTGTTTTACTGTACAAAGTCATGTACCACTTTCTTTTGGTGTACAGACAAGCCCTCCTACATCTGAGATACTGGCTCAGGACTACAGTATCAGGATCTTTAATACTAACCTCTGCTACAAGTACTTTTTTGTTCTTTGCAGACTTCTCCACACAAGGATGAGGCCAAAATTAGAACCCATTCTGACATAGTTGTTGCTGAAAGAGAGGAATTGCCTATCTCAAAGGTTAGGAGAAAAAAAAAGTGTTCAGCTTTGATGATGGACATTCCAGTAACTAATGCCTTCTGGTGATTCCCCCCCATCCAGTCCTAATTTGTTACTGCAGGCCGTAATACTGAGCTGTAACTGCTCATCTATTACCTGCTGGGCAGCCATACTCTGATGTACACCCTATTGTAATGCTGCCATGCTTTCCTGTATATTGATCAGCATTATTGAACAATGACAATTTTAAAAACCAGCTGAAGTTTACTTGCTGCCTGCAAAACTCAAAAAAAGGCTTAATTTGCTTTCTCCGTAACCTGATGCACTGAACTAGCTCAGCAGATATTAACTACACTGTGGTACTTCTTTACTCCCAGTAGGACTCTTATATGGGCACAGGCCATGAAGGAGTTTTGAAGTAGCCCTTTCACTGTAGTCTGGGATTGCAAATAGTAGAGCTTAAAGAATATTGCCAGATCTTATTACTGCATTGAGTGCCATAATGCATCTTAACCTGTTCATTACTTATTTATTTGGGCGGTCTTAAATAAAAAGCTTTTTAAACTTTAAAAAAAAATGGCCCAAATAAATGTAAGGTTTCCCAAGGTGACATCACCGGAGGGATAGGTCCCTAGACTTTAATGGACATGTCTGTGCCCACATGAACTATGCAGCTCATGGTTTCTCCACGTTGATGTCACTAAGGCTAAAGATCACTGTTCATGCTTAGTATCAAATTCTAGGAAGTACATTTTCATTTGATGAGGATACTGAAAACATGCCAATGTGGTAAAAATCCTGTTTGGGGCTTTTTGCAAAAGCAAGCACCACAATTAAGACAATGTACTTTAAAATCTCCTGTAGAAACACAGCTCACATTGATCTAAATGTAATATAGCAAAAAGTTAACTTAAGTGCAAAAGCTTATCAGAGAACAACTGTTCATACAGAACACTCAGTCACTGCAGACGCAGAGCAATTGTTTCACACGTAGCACAAGCATCTTTTAGATTTAGGTTGGTTTGACAGCCTTTAGTTTTATATGATTTTCACAACTTTTAATTATTTTACTGCGACTTACTTAGAGAAACAGTACCTCACACTGTTAAGATATCACTAAGAATAGTGTCCATCTCAAAAGCAATTAACACCTTAACAGCTTTATTAGTTTCAGCACAGAAAGCGAATGCTTTAAACTTTGAGGGTTAACAATTTTCTATTTCACTTCATCAACATTACAAAATTAAAGACTACTTGGCTTATTCCCACAAATACAGATCACTGCTTTTTAATAAAAAGTAGGGCTTTGCTAGGCAAATGTCAGCAGGGTTTTAATTTCAGACATAACTTGATCCTTTTTTTTCTAAAGTACAGTCAGGAGTTGGAATCAGAACATGTCTGCTTTGAAACACCTTACATAAAATATTCTGAGGAACTGCTCCAAAAGATACTCTTAGTACTATAAAACTATTCATTTAATAAAGGTGAAGGCACAGACTTTCAAGTAAACCACTGTAATATCTTAATCAAAACAACTAGTAATGTAAAATGCTTTTTCCAGCCCAAATAAAACTGGCAAAATAGACTTCCTTCAGTCCAGTGCATACAACAATTTTAAGAACAAAGATTGGACCAGTGTTTGTTATCCTGAAAATCAGTTTTATGAAAATGCAGTTAAGAACAAGATAAACACCCCTTACCACAAAGTTGTTCCTCATACCTTTCTTTTACAGAAAGTCCCAAAATGGCAGGGGGGTGGGGGTTGCAGTAACCCTTCTTTCTTAAGTCCAGTATTCTCTTACATCCACATGGTTGACAGGCACCTTCCTTTTACTTCTTAAACAATATCCACTATTACTTGTTGGTAGCCCAGACATTCTGTACCAGAATCATAAGTTTACTCAAATAACACAATAAAATATCTTTACACACAAGAACTTTTAAATCCATCTGCAGATCTCCCTACTACACTTTTGCATGCTTGGCCTACAAAGTTTTTTCTCATCCTTACCAATAGGGCTCTGTTCTAATTTAAAAGCTTTGGAAGTTAACCCTTTCTGGTGTCTAGTAATTTAGACCAGAGAAAATTCAGCCATTGCTAACTAAAATATCACGCATTTATTGCCCAGACCTGCACCACTACATTACATCTTTAATTACAAATTAAGTTTTTCTTGCTTCTACTTTCTTAATGTTGTTGGATGATCCCATGTAATCATTACTTCTTCGTTATCAGTACTTGTGGTTCGTGTTTCCTGTACCTCTCAGCTACCTGACTGTTTCATCGGTTACACAGTCTCCTGTGTCACAATTTTGCCATGCTTTTGTTCATTTTAGTACACAGAACCTCATCACTAACCTGTTTTTAGCTCCGTCCCTCCTTGTTTGTTATGTTTGGGGTATGTTAAGATGGATGGAGTGCCCACTTCCTTTATCATAAATACTCAGGGCTTTTGGTACGTGTAAGAAGTAAAAAAACTCCAAATCAACATGATAGAGCTAAGATCAGAGAGACTGGTTGTACCGCCTTTTGAGAACTGTATTCAACAAGACCAAAGTACAATTTTGACAGATAGCTTGAACTTCCCTAAGGTATCTCGGTAAACAAAAGGGGTCAAAACTATTCTGCCTTTGATGAGAAATTTTATAGATTTGAACCAGATCCAAAAGAGAAGCACACAGATCAGCACAGCTCCGTTGTTGTGGAAACAGAGTATGCCAAGTACATTTTGAGCAAATAACACATGGCAACATCTCAAAAAGAAATTACACTCCCTGTCACAGTTGTCCATTTTTCTTACCTCTGTAGGAATTCTTCATGAAGTCTTTTTTGCCTCTTCATCCATCATCCAATTCTAAAGGATTTGTTCTCCAAATCCAGAAAGCTAACACCACCTGAGAGATGCATTCCTAGTGTCATGGGGATGGACTTCCTTTGTGCTTTCTGACCATTTCATTAACTATGAAAAGTTATATTAATGGTGGTCAAGAGCATTGTGATGGTGGTACTGAGTGCTCTCCATGACCTGGACAGCATGAATGCCCCCTTTTATGGTCACTTCTTTTTGAATTCTAAGATCAGTCCCTTTAGATTCCTTTTGCCTATTTCATAGGTTCATAGGTTGGTACTAGGCTATCGGCCCTAGGGCCTATACAAGCCTAGCCATAACAATTCCCTGGATATTTCTTCCCACAATATTTACTTCCCTGGACCCTTGTCTAGCAGGGTGTCTGACATGATCCCCGGGGTGAATTTCCTATCTCCCATCCAATCATCAAGGTTCCTTTTGAAGAGGGCCAAGGAGGCGCTCTGCTTGACATGTATGGGCAGTCTATTCCAGAGTATGGGGAGTCTCTGGGTCATGAACCTATCCCTCCAACATGTTTTGTTCATTGTGATGACAAGGTTTAGATCCCTGGAGCATGTGGCTCTGAGGGATTGGGATTTCTTTAAGTGGAGCATGCCCAACAGCTAAGGGTTTGACATGGCCTTGTATGTTAAGCAGAGATCGCCTCTGAGTAGACGATATGCCACAGAGTATAGCTGGAGTTTTTTTAGAAGGTCACCATTTGACATCTGCTTTAGGCCTGTGATAATTTTAGTGAGGTATTTCTGCGGCCTTTCCAGCTGTTGCAAGATGTCTTGTGAGGTACATACCAAATGGGGCATTATACTCTATAATGGGTCTAATAAGGGATGAATACAGTGGGACAATGACCTCCTTTCTTCTGGATGAAAAGCCCTTAGTGATGAGGTGTGCCACATAGAAGGATTTCCTGACTGTTGTGGCAATGTGGTTATCGAAGGTGAGACCACAGACCACCTGTGTCCCTAAGTCTCTCATCACACTTTCGGTGTTTAGTGTACTGCCACCTATGTGGTAATTCATGGGTACATGGTTTTTCCCAAAGGGGATAACTATACATTTCTTGGCATTAAGCTTGAGCCCATGGCTCTGGCACCAAGCATCTGTTTCTGTCAGTATCTGTTTGGTCAGTTTCAGTTTTAAGTCCATTCAAAACCCTTTCATGTATGAATGGTTTACATGCCTCCACATACTTTTTCACTAAAATTGAAGAAACAATTAATTTATTTTGTCTGTTTTCTCTCTGTCACTATCACTGTCTTCGTAGAATTTTATTGTATGTACTTGTTAATTGGGTAAGCCCACTGAATACAAGCATCTTGTTCAGCAGTGACCTGGAAGAACTGTCTAGATAAATAACTTGTAGAGTCACATTGTAGGCAAATGGACGGGGAAGGAATCAGATCCCATACTCTGAGCTTTAAGAATCAGCTTTTTAATGGCTCAGCACCTTAATCTTCAGTGTTAAATGTCACATTCCCAACATTTCTTAAGTCATTGGATTCTTCATTTATATTTATTTGCCCTACCATGTCCCTATAAATGATTTTTCTGTGTCTTACTATGTTCATCACAGTACCACATTTTTGGGTACTAGCTTTTCTGACTCGTGTTTCCCTCTGTCTTGTCTAGGTACTATTTTCCTGCATACTTCATCCTGCATTTCATTATGTTTCTAATATTTCATTCTTTTCTTTTTAAATTGGTCCGCTATATCTTTTGAGAGCCACAACACCTTTTAATCATGTTGCTTTGTTTATTTGCTTCACATAAAGGTTGTTGCTCCCGTGATGATAGTTTCGATTTTTAATTCACAGTTCTTTCATCCCTCATATGAAACTGTTAAGTTGCTGCTATTCTGAGGCAGTCTCTCATCTTACATATGTCCCCCATCTAAAGCCCAGCACTCTCACTTCAGTGTGGTTTGCATCTCCTGCCATATTCATTTTGTTTTTAATCTTTAATTTATTCTACAAAAAACTAAAACAGTTAAATAAACAGCACATAATTTAAAGATAACACAGTATATTAGTACAGTCAGTTAATACATAATTAAAAAAATGCAATAATTTAAGACAGACTTTCTTGTTGTACTTGGGTGCACTCTCCTAAAAAGGTGGCACATGAGGTCTTGGTGTTGTATTGCTATACCAGGGGAAATAAGCTGATTCCACAGGACTGAAAGAAGGTGGATAAAAGAGAGTCTGCCTGAAGTTTCCAATTAAATCCTGGGGAAAAAAACAGTAGCCCCTTACATGATGGCTTAGTCTGTACTAGAACAGTTGGCATGCCATGCAGATTCAACATCACTGGTGTAAAGTCATGATGTAAACATCGTATTACCCAGTTATTTATTTATTTTTTATTTTTACATTTGTTGACAGGATTTGCCTGACTGAGCTAAAAGCCCTTTTTCATCTTCATTGGTAGTGTGAATAACGGCAGGAGATACAAACATCTGAAGTAAAACAGCAACTTTAATGGTACAGGAGAAAGGTTCTTAATATCTTCATCTCTCATCATGAATGCTATGCCAACTAGCAAAACAGACTCTAAGCATTATGGCATACCTGACTCTTTAAAGATACAGTAATATATTACATGTCCTCAGTACATGCATGTAAAAGCAGCATACATTTTTTATCATCACATTCTCTCTACAGAGAGAACTCTCTTCAAAACTATGTACATAACACATCACTCGATGCACAAATTTAATACTGCATGATACTGGATTTTATAGATGCTCTATAAACATTTTACACTTTTTAGCCAGGTAAGTACCTTTGAAATAGCATTTGAGGTTGGCAGCAACATTTATCAGTAATGTGATGATCTTTCTATGTAAGAAAATAAATCAGTTATTTAGCTGCCCACTGGATTTAGTTACACTCAGTGTAACCCAATGGAATGCAGACATCATAAGCACTTTGAGTAGTTTGGATTGGAGTGGAACTAAAGGGGTTAGACAAACAATTAAAGATATTAGAATACTGTTCAGTGTCTCACAATGGGACAGTCTGGGCAGAACAAAATATAGTCACACTCTGATTATCAACTATACTGGGACTTTTAGAACACATTTTGTACATACCTCTCAACCTCTTAGTGCAAGAAATCTGGACAAAGCCAGAAAGAATGGAAGGATAAAAGCCCAAAAATAGGGACAGAATTTAAATATTGCATCTATAAACTTAGAAAGTTGCTAGAGTAACAGGTTTGCATTATTATGCATTTTCTGAAGTATATAAAGTATGAAACCCAAATGTCTGTCATTATTTAGTATTATTTAGTGACTTCAATCTTCCATGATTTGCCAGAAAACCACACATTTTATGAGGAACAGACCAAAAATATGAGACATTCTGTGAAAATCTGTACAGTTGAGAGGAATGATTTTGAATTTGGGACAGCCATCTTTGCCTCTGGTAGTGGGTTGCTCTGGTGTGTCAGTTTCTTTGTACCGTATCAGCTGCTGTCTCCTGCTTTCTCTCCCCCCTAGCTTAAGACACACTGGTTGGCCTGGTTGAAGTACAAGTGCAGTGTGGATTGAATGTCAACTGTTGTAAAATGATTTCTAAGTATTTTGCTCTTGGGTCATTTTTCATTTTGGAATTGTATAGAATGGTCTTGTTTTCAAATCTGGATTGCAGCATCAGTAGTCCTTATTTTTTTTCCCAGTATAAATTGCAAAGAGCTGACTCCTGTGAGACTGTGTGGAGTAGTGTGGTAAGGCATGAGATATTTGTGAAGATCAGATCATAGGAGTTAGAAGGCAACCGAGCCTCAAGGTCTCTTTCTCCTTACCAGTACCCTTATGACAGTCAGGCCTGAAAATAATTTACCCCACCCTCAGTATCAGACCCAGGACCACACACACACACACACACACACGCACACGCATGCACGCACGCACACACGCACACATGCACACACACACGCACGCACACACACACACACACACACACACACACACACACACACGCACGCACGCACGCACACACGCACACATGCACACACACGCACGCACGCACACACACACACACACACACACACACACACACACACGCACACACACACACTTAAACTACAAGAACACCAATACAGGTTGCTTAAGAATCCTTCTAGCAGTCTGACCTGCTCTATCAGCAGCTTCATTAGACTAAGTATAATGAGGATGTGATGTAGTATGTATAAAGCCATAGTCATCATTGTTGGAACTCAGCTGATATAAATTACATACCATTGTTTGTAACCCACTTCAGTGGGGATGTCATATCTTGTAAACATAGTGTTAAATCTTGGATTGATTTGTTAAATAATTAGGACGGAAGGTTGGTGTGGTGGTTAAGGTGTTAACCTTATAGGCACAAGGTTCAGGGTTTGAGTTTCACATGGGGTAATTGGCTGGGCTTGAAATGGCCCACAAGGGCAGTTAGGCTTGTACTAATTTAATCTGGATGATTGGATAGCTAACTGTAAATTCACCCCAGGGGTTCCACCTGTGTCTTTCTTGGACAGGGGCAATAGGTGCTGATCATGGAAATAAGGGTAGAACTTGGCTAGGCTTGTAAGGGCCCTAGGGCCATTAGTCTAGTAACTTCCTATGATCCTATTATTCTATGGTTGTTCCATACAATATATATATATGTGTGTGTGTCTTGAGAGTAATAGTCCACTACTATGAGGTAGCTCTTGTCTTCAAGGCTACGCAAGTCAGTAGCTATTTTCTCCCAAAGACTTTGTGGTGAAACAGTTGATAGTAATGATTTTCTATTTATTTGTGTATGATAAAAGATTGGTGTTTTGACACAAGGTTTGTAATATCCATGTTGATGTTGGGCCACCATACACACATTTTGGCTCTTTCACAACACCGTGTTAAACGTTAGTATCCTTTGTGTATTTGTTTTAATAGTTTGACACATTGCAAAAATGTGTACAGCTATTCTCTTTTGGCACACTTCAGACATTCATATTCATCCAGCTGTGCTCTGACAGTTTAGATTTGTACCCTGGTGTGCTTTTTTGTGTGCAAAGGTTAGACCATCCATCCCTAATATATTTGATGACCATTTGTAAATCCATGTCATTTTTAGCAGCTTGTTTCAATTCATCTAGCTTTTTTGTAGTTACTAGTCAAGGTCCCATGATGCTTTGCACTTAGGTAGCAGCATCTTCTTCTTCAATATCTAACTGCATCTGGTTATGCACAAGATTTGTGGATAACACATTCTCCATGATTTCTTTCTTTCCAAACACATGGACTCCTTTGACATTTAAACAGCTCAGTTTAATAGTCAACCTTTGGCATCTGAGTGGAACCTTGTCCAAATCATAGGAATTAATCAGGGGAATGAGTGGTTTGTGGTCAATTTAGCCATGGACACTCTCTAGCCCCAGTCGATATCTAGAGGACTTTTCACATGTCCACAAACATACAAGGCACTCTTTCTTGATCTGTAAATATCTCTTTTCAACACTGTTTCTGGAATAATAACCAACCTTTGTACATCCATCTGGAGGAGGGCAGCAACTACACCATAACTGCCAATGGGTCTGGATTGGTGTAATGGCTAATGTCTTCACCTCACAGACACAAGGTAGGAGTTTGATTCTGACCTCTGATCACTGCCTGTTATTGACAAGGCTTGCAATAATCTGCAGACCGATTGTCTAATATTTACCTATGAACCATTAAAGGCTTCTGTGAGCACTCACAGTAGCTAGTATGGTAACAGTAACATCATAGTATGTCAGCAATGGAGTAGTCATTAGCATTTTTTTCACTTTGCTGAAGGCTTGGGCTTGAACATTTGCCCATGACCAGGGTAAAGCTTTCTTTAGGAAGTCTGTTAGTGGATGCATCACTGTAGACAGACCTGGTACAAATCTGTTAAAGAAGTTTATCATGCCTAAGGCCTGACATAGCTCAGTTACCCAGGGTGGACTCTATAACTTGGATATTGTTCTGACCTTGTTTGCATCTGGTCTGAGTCCTTTAGCGGTTAACTGCAACCAAAACATTGAATCTCTGGCTTTCCAAAACATCATTTGTCTTTATTCAGCTTCAAACCTTAGTTTTAATGGGTTAATTGAAGCACTGCCTCCAGTCTCATATCATGTATTTCATTATCACAGATAAACACCAGTACATCAGACATGACAACAACTGCAACAGCAACAACAACGTTTAATGCTCTTTCAATAGATTACTAACGTCACATTGTTGAAATATTTCTGGTGCTGACATTATGCTAAATGGCAGACTCTTAAAGCAAAACCTTCTAATTGAGTAATGCCTGTTGTTAACCTCTCACCATCTTTCTCTAGGAGTATCTGCCAAAACCCACTTGAAGTGTCTAGTATGGAGAACACTTTGGCATCAATCAGATTAGGTGTAATGACCTCTACTGATAGCTGAATAAACCTTTGTCTCATAACAGAGTCATTTAAATCTATTCATATCAGCACATATGCATACACTGCCATTCCTTTTAATGACTGGGATCACAGACTGAAACATTGAGAGGAGGATTGGTAGAAGAAGTTGAAAGAAACATATATGTATCATAGCAAACAAATCAATGAGTTGCATTTTTATTTGTCCATATACATAGCCATTATATATTGTATTTTTAACTAGGAAGTTGCAGGTGGGGACACAGTGGCAGATTTAGAAAACTTCAAAACACGGTACTTGACCTGAAACAATTAATTATGGTAATGGTGGGAAAGTTTTAGAACTCCACTCATTAGACACTGACTCCTAAAAGGAGGACTGTATATCTCTGTATCACACCCCAGATTCACTTTAGGCCAAGCCTATTTTCAGTGGAGTCTGAGGGATACAAAGTAAAAGGCTGTATGCAAAATAGTAAAAACAAGTTACTTTATACATTGATTACATATGAGCATTACAATGTTACTTATAATAACAAATGCTGTCTGCATTGCTTGTAACAGTTACAGTTGCAGTTAAGTGGCAGCAGAGGGTTACAGTAACAAGCAGATTGCTGCATATGAGCATTACAATGTTACTTATAATAACAAATGCTGTTTGCATTGCTTGTAACAGTTACATTTGCAGTTAAGTGGCAGCAGAGGGTTACAGTAACAAGCAGATTGCTGCATACACGTGAAAATTATAGTGTGAATCATTACACCAAATGTTAATTATACTATTTGTATAAAGTAGTGTCACTAGAGAGACAAACTGGTGTACTTATTTCAAAGGATGTCTTATGAAATTCACACAGATATACCAGTAAAGGGACTAGAGCATCTTCATTACGCTCACACATTTAGGAAGGACATCCATATAGCATATAGTACTGATTTAAGTTAATTTGACAAGCTTTAGAGCTTTTTTGCCACCCCCCCCCCCCCGGGTACCTTCCAGCTGAGCATTTGTTGCTTTTCACTCCTATTTGCTCCAAATGTTAGTATCCCTGGTATTACTCTGTGAGGCTGTGACCACCTCAGCTATAAATGTGCTGGGAAGCTGTAGATGGCAAGGAGTGGAAGCCTTCAGTATGAGTTTGATATTGCATGCAGAAGGTTTACCGCCTGCTAAGAGTTTCTACCATGCAATGAGGAATTTTATTAAGACCTAATTAAGTTTGGGGGAATCCACATGAATGCCTGAAGCACTTTGTTATACAAATGTGGTGTCCAGCCTATTCATCCCCAAGCATGTGGACACTCTCTTGTTCATGTACAGCTGCTCCCCCAGTGTGTGTGTCTAGTAAATCCTTACTAGTGTATATATGGAGGTTGACATTAATGCAATGTGTGCAAGCAGACTGCCCAGGAGGACATCATGGCATTGTCCCTGGCCTCCACCATTCCCATGTACTATTGAATTTCCTCACATATACCCTGTAGCCTCCAGTATGTAAGGATTCTTGCCTGTAGCTGTGTTATTATTATTACTATTTTTTTACTTAAAATACAAGACTAGAGTAGAGGGCTATTTTATAAAATCAGTTTGAAACCCTTGTATTAATTAGGAATCTGTGAATCTCAGCACCTATTTTTGGAAATGGTTACCCTACTGCTTGATGAAGATTGAACTCTCAAGTTTCATTTGCCCGAGGTTCAATCTGCCAACAAGCAAGAGTTCCTTCACAGGAAATCACTTTTGCTGAGTTGTGCCAGCAGTGATGTACCTTTTGGGGGAGAGTGAATTAGTATGACCATGGAGTTGATGTGTGGGCACTTGCCTGCCTGAAAAAAACTTTAAAAAAGTATTTTTTTGACATTTTTTTTTTTGGTAAGTGCAGTTCAGGGATTCTGAGCCTTAGGGCATTCAGTTTCATCCACTTATAGTGGAAGCTTTGGAAATATGTAAATGCTGCATGTTACATTATTTTTCATTATCATCTTAAAATGATTTAATTGTTTGTATTTAACATGACTATTGCACTGTGGAGCTTTTCTACTCAGGCTTTCACTGAAAAGGAGATACTATAGCTCACTCGAATATCCCATTTAAGATATTGAAAATAAATAAAACCAAATCCACACAAATAAACAAATACAGAAAGTGACGCAAGATAAAGAAAATACATATATGCGTACGGCTGTCGTTCAAATGGTCGCCAAGTCATTTGGTCGACAAGTTTGTGTGGCTTTAAAAATGAGTGAATGCACAAATGTGTGAATTTAAGATTTATACAGTGTAGGTGTGCAGGAAAATGAGTGTTTGAAAAAGTGGTAGTTGTGAAAATGTGTAAGATTGCATTATTGGGGGTAGTGCATATGTATAAGTGTTCGTGTGTTCGAGGTTAGAGTTAGGGTTAGGTAAGGGACGGATTTATCATCATGCCTGGTTGATGTGTATCTTCTGTGTCTTTGAGTAGGGATAGGGTTATCACATACAAGTAAGAGTGTAAGATATAATCAGACATGAATAAATGAATAAGTGATGGCAGATAGCAGCCATTTAGGTCCATCTAGTCTACCTTTGTCCCACCTACAAAGAGTTACCCATGCTAATCTGGCTTATATTTCCATTTTGCTCCTTCTCTAATTTGTAACTCTTCCAAGTCATACTGATTGCTCTCTCTGAGGTTACATCAAACATTATCACGTCACTTATGAGACACTGTTCCACTCGTCCACACCCCTTTCAGTGAAAACATACGTATCCTTCTTGAGTTATCCATCTGAAACTGTGTCACAGTGATCAAGTGAATTCTTATCCTCTAAAACGCTCCAGTCTTGGACAGATAAGTCCTCCAGAAATAGAGATTAACCTGGGCTGTGCCTGCGAATGATCTATTGTGATCAGTGTATTACCCTGATAAAAAAATTAAATTAATAAAAAAGACAATACTTCAAATTAATTATAGCTTCTCTTTTTGTCTTTATGATGTTTCTCCCTAGTCATACCAGACCCCAAGCTTTTCTTAATGTTCTTTCACAAAGATATTCTACATGTAGGTTATTTTAAGCAAATACTACAAGTTCTTTTTCTAGAGATATTGTTTGCAGCCTTTCATTTCCAACTATGCAGACTTTCCCCGGATTTTTCCTTATGATATTCCTTACTTTGTATTCATGCAGTTTCACAGTATCATTTCATCCTCTCTATACCTCTGTGTATATTCACTAGGTCACAAATCTTAAAGAGTTATTTGCAAAAATATGCTATTCTTTCCAGTTCCACTGTCTACAGACTAAAGAGGCTCAGTCCAAATATATGGATTCCAGTAGTAATTCTCCTTTACCAACAAAACACTATTTGCAATGGTTCTCATGGAGGCAACATTTTCACTTCAATTAGTAGCTTGCCACCCACTTGAAGGATATTGAGTTCATAGATTTATGGATTGTGTGGTACCATACCTGACGCTTTCCTAAGGCGAGACATTCCACACTCACAGCCTTACCGTGGCCTTACTGTGGTTTACTACTGCACTTCTCCATTAAAATAACTGCATCAGACTTGTTTATATGATCATCCTGTTGTGATTCTATGTTGCTTATTGTACTCCCATTCTCTGAACTCATAGGTATTAAATAGCCCTGGGTTTCGCTCCTCATTCAAATCCAAAGACGCATTGACTTATACATACATGATATACTTCTCATGTGTGTGTGCGTGTGTGTGTGTGTGTGTGTGTGTGTGTGTGTGTGTGTGTGTGTGTATATATATATATATATATATATATATATATATATATATATATATATATATATATACATACATACATTTATTATGTATTTATTGACATTTGATTATCGTCAATGTCTGAATGGGTAGGAACTCATTTTCAGCAGAGGCCCGGAGAGAAAAGTTCCAAATTATTACAAAACATTTTAAGAACAATAATTTTACGATCTTCAGAAATAAAACAAAAATATTTGCAGTTTAAATAGTTATAACAAATTAGACATAATATAAAAAAATTGGTCAAAAATCTAAACAAATGTAAAAACATTGGTTAAAAATTGTTACAAGGTATATGACAATCATTTAATATTTAGAGACATTTTAGACAGTTTGTAGAGAAATTAAAGGTAAGTTAGCCTAATACAGATAGGAATTACAATATGAGGTGAGGGAAAAACAGGCTTATTGTCTATTTAGATAGAAAGTCAGGGAAGAGAATTAGATAGCAGTAAGGAAGTAGGTGAAGAAGGTAGAGTAAGGAGGTATAAGGAATGAAAAGGTACTTGTTCCCATTTAAGGATATAGGTTA
This sequence comes from Protopterus annectens, assembly GCF_019279795.1. Taxonomy (NCBI): domain Eukaryota; kingdom Metazoa; phylum Chordata; order Ceratodontiformes; family Protopteridae; genus Protopterus; species Protopterus annectens. Next base: position 1,010,707,142 of record NC_056743.1, on the reverse strand, counting down.
TCCTGGTTTTGTTCAAGAACAAAGCTGGATTTTAGCTAGAAAGTCTTTCAGAGGGGTTTTGAAATATGGGAGGGAGGGTATATATCTGATGGATACAGGTAAAGTGTTCCAGGCCTTAGCAACCTTGCACGAGTACAAACAATGCCCATCAGATTTGCTAGGCTTGTAGACAGACAGAAGTTTTTGGTGACTGGATCGCAACGACCGACTGGGAACGCAGTTTTGTAGAATGTTTTTCAGTACTGGACAGGCAGATGGATGCTGGATAATTTTATAGGTGGTAAGAAATTGTGTTTATGTTAGTTGATGTGGCAGTTCTAACCAGTTTAGGCTTTTCAGTGGTATACAGTGGTGGGTTCTGAAAGGGTATGTGCTGCAAATTTAGCAACGTTGTTATAGAATTTTTCTAGTTTTAATTTTTGTGAAGCCTGGAGGTTAGTAAGGATGGAAGCACCATAAAGATGAGTGGGGAGGAGATAAGTAGTGGCAAGTGTAGCTTTAGTTGCATCAGTGAGAAGAATTTTAGCTCTCTAAAGCATCCCTAGTTTTTGATGAGTTTCTCTTATGCAATGTTGTATAATGCAGGTCAAATGTAAGATTATCATACACTATCACTCCTAATAGTTTGTTATGAGAAATTACTTCACTGGTTGTATTATCAAGAGAGAGGACTTTAAATTTTGTTTTTTCATGTAACAGGGATTTGGGGGGAAAGTAATAGTATGGTCTTTTTTTGGGTTGAAATGAGTTGTGAGTTACAAAGCCATGTCTTAGTGGCTGTTAAAGCTTCCTCAGTAATTTATGAGGTGTACTATGCTGTAAGAAGTGCAGATCAGAGTGGAATCGACTGCCTAGTGTATTAGGGTGGCCTGTTGTGTGGAAGCATAGAGGGTGTTGGTGAAAATGTTAAAGAGGAGGGGACTAAGGATAGAGCCTTGTGAACACCGGTGGTGACTAGGAGGTGAGGAGACAGCATAGAGTGCCATTTTGCTGACTGATACCTATTTGACAGGTAGCTTTTGAACCACAGAAGGTGGCTGAGTGAGATCTAGTGAGGAGATTTGAAGTAGAAGTTTGCTGTAACAAACTGCTTCAAAAGCTTTAGACAAGTCTAGAAATAAGAAAGAGACCAGTTTGCCATTATCTCTTGCTTTATTGACAGTATCTATACAGGTTAGAAGGGCAGTGCTAGTACTATGGAAAGGACAGAAGCCATGTTGTGTAGGAGATAAGAGTTCTTCCTGCAGATAGTCTAGCAATTGGTTTTGAATATTTTTTTCAAGTATTTTGGTGAGGGGAGATAAGATTGCTACAAGTCTAAAGTCATTAATGTCTGTTGAATTTCCTTCTTTTTGCAGAGGGATAATGTGTGACTTTTTCCAGAGAGAGGAACTGTGGGATTCCTGGATTGACCTATTATAAGGATTGAGACAATATAGATTGGCTGCTATTATTAGGTACTCGCTTGGAAGGAAGCTGAAGAAGAGCACAGTTTATGTTTGTTTAAGAGTAGTTTTATACGGGATGTGGGCACAGGTTTGAAGGTGAAAGTGGATGTGGTGATATGTGCCTGTTGGGCAGGTTTGGCATTAGATGTTGAGGAATCCTTAGTTGGAGATGCTATACTATCTTGCTATTTTGAGTGGTGAGTATCAGAAGAGGGGTTTTGGTTGAATTTTTGCCCGGGATTAAAGATTTCTTTAATGGATTTCCAAAAAGTTATTATAGTGCGTGTGTGTGTGTGTGTGTGTGTGTGTGTGTGTGTGTGTGTTTATGTATATAAATATATATATATATATATATATATATATATATATATATATATATATATATATATAAATATATATATACAGTATGTATATATATATATATATATATATATATATATATATATATATATCCATCTAGCCATCCGCAGCCCCTTTTTCATTTTTGTGTACATATATATAATATATATATATATATATATATATATATATATATATATATATATATACACACATACACACACACACACACACACACACACACACACACACACACACACACACACACACACATTTTTCTATATATATTTAAACAAACACACACACACACTATATATATATGTGTATATATATATATATATATATATATATATATATATATATATATATATATATATATATATATTTACATGAATATGGGTCCCTATTAGAAGAGTGAATGCTCGGATGAGCAAACTACACCTACACAAGACTGAGCTGGGAAGATTGACATCCCAGAAGCTTGAAAGTGATGGGAAACAAGTAACATCTGCTCTTGCCCCCTTCCAACTCCTATATAATCTGCAAATAATATATGCCAACTCTGAGATCACACCACAGTGGAGAAAGTAGTAATACTCTGACACCAGTTGCGACATGGTTCCGCATATTAGAGGCCCCGTCCCTTTTGAGTTTCTAGGTTTTTGATCTTCTTGGCTCAATGTTGTGTGATTCGCTCACCTGGGCATTTAATCTTCTAAAAGGGACCCATGTATACACACACACACACACACACACACACACACACACACACACACACATATATATATATATATATATATATATATATTAGATAAAATAATAGATATGTAGGTGTTCAGTTCCCATACTTGCAGCATACACTGTTCTACTGCTGTGCTTTTTGACTTAAACCAGAGTTATTGTATCCTAAAGCTTCTAATTGGTACATTATTTATTCAGGGCTGTAGTCTTCAGGAGGCATGTTGGTGCACTCTTTTCTTTCATCTTTTTTATCTCAGTGGTATATATGTGTGTGTATGTATATATATATATATATATATATATTTATATATATAAAGATTGCAAAAGGAAACAGTTTCTTTTTATGATCTGGTCAGCCAAACCCCACCACACATTCAGACATAAGCTGGCTGAATAGTGGTAGTGTTACATAAAGGGTTTTGCTAAGGTAAGGTACAGGGTTAGGGTTGGAGCAGGCCGGGGTTAGGATGAGGATTAGCGCGCATTAGTAAGGTGGTGCATGGGAGCTTCATTCCTCCCTGCACCAGCTTACTAATGCATGCTACCCCTAATTCTAATCTGCACCTTACCTTAGAAAAAAACTTTCTATAACACTACCACTACACAAAACAGCTAAGACACATGCACACACACGTACACATGCACCAACACACATACTAAACAAAATGTATTCCTTAACTTAACTCTTACTCTAACCGTAACTTACCTACTGTTATACAAACACTCCCAACCCCTAATGTTAAAATGTTCAGAAAATCTGAAAGTTGTAGTATCAGTTTCCCATATCCACACTTACTTACATTTGATGTCCCATTAATTTGAAATCTTTAAATATCGATGAATGGAACACTCTACTGCATGTCAGAGTCATTTAGTGTATCGAAGAGCAGCCATTAGATAGAGCATATACTGCACGCACTGGAGCTTTTCTTTCCGCGCCTCTGCTGAAAGGGGGCCTTTGTGCCCAGCCAGACTTCCTTGGTCAACAAATGTAAAAATAAATGAATAAATAAATATTTAGATCTATGTCTATTTCCTTCCTGGCCCTAAAATGTCCAGTGTACAGCTGGTCAGTTTGTGCTTAACAAACTTGATTTACCTTTCTGAATATTTTATTCTCTCCTGCAGCAAAGCTTCAGATAACTTTATCCAAATTAATTTATGCTAGAAAGGTGAAATTAGTACTGTTTGTATTTAGCTGTTTCTGGAGGAATTGCTATGCTAGTGTTTAGTGCTATAAGATAATTTCCTTGCATGCCCCAACCCATTATGGCATAGGTCCCTTTAGCATTAAATGGCTGCTGAAATAGTGGTAGGAAGAAGCTGGCAATACAGCCACGTCATATAACTGCAGATACTTATATCTGGTTTCAAGCTGAAGCTGCATTCTTACTATCCCATGTAATGGTCCTTCAACGTCTGCTTTTAAGAATAAAACTCATGAAACAAAGGATACAGGGTTTGATTCCTTTCACCTTCATTTGCCTGCTGTGTGATTCTGAGCAAGTCACTTAACCAGAAAGTGGCCCTAGGTTGACTCAGAAAAGGGACATTTGTGTCCAGAGGGCTCCTATTAACAAATGTATAAAATGAAAAAAAAAAAAAGGTACTAAAAAGATGGAAGGCGGTTCTGACACAGCATTTGGGAATACAATAAAGCAGTTCTTTTCATTATTCTGCTTTCTAATTATTTGTTTGCAGTGACCACTTATGTGGTATTTTCTGGTTCTGCAAGCAGTTTTTCTGATCACATTGATTAAAAAAATATCACTGACTCTCTGCATGATGCTGAATAATCTACATTGCAGAAACTATCAGCACTGCAGAGTTGCACAGCAAAACCTGTCAGGAAAGAAAGTGCACTCTGTTTTCTATGAGGCTGTCCCAGAAAAAAATCTTTCACTGCTCATCAATAATTCACCACATCTGAGAATAGTGTTTTCTCATCTGCAGACTAGATGCCTTATAGATCAGCTGTTCCAAGCATACAGAATGAGAACTTCATGAAGTAAACTCCAGAGTAAATTCCAGCAGAAGCTTCAGACAGCAACAGATAGATAACAGTTCACATTCACCTGGTGTTTCCCATGCTGACAGTGCCTCATTTCCCGATTTTAAATCGGGAGAGAAACTAAACCTACTGAGGGACAAACACAAGTTGTCAAGTCAACAGTTATGCAAGAAACATCAAGATAGACATCAAGAGAGAAGAACGTAGAAAATGATAAGGAAAAAAATAAATTTCATTTATATAACTAGAGGGAGCTAAAATTAGACCATTAGTAAGGTACTTTTGGTCAAAGGTCAGAATAGTGTTCATGGCTAGCCTTAGTCATGTGTCTTCAGTAACCTTACCCAATTACTAGACAAGTAAAACAAATAAAAACTCCTTAATTCTGTAATTCTGTAGCATGGTGCAAACTCTTCTGAAACTTTACCATTAGAAACTCCCAAAATTCAATAATCATTTGTCATCAGTTTTAAAATATAAATGCAAACTTGGTTGGAGCCACACTGATTACCTAGTACTTACCTAAGTGTGTGTGTGTGTGTGTGCGTGTGTGTGTGTGTGTGTGTGTGTGTGTGTGTGTGTGTGTGTGTGTGTGTGTGTGTGTGTGTGTGTGTGTGTGTGTGTGTGTGTGTGTGTGTGTGTGTGTGTGCATTTTGTGATAGGCAGGTGTTCCATTCAAAATTGGTTTCTTTGACTTGTGCGCACTATGTGTTAAAACAGATACTGCTCCTCTGTTGGCCTGAATTTGATTAAACAGGTAATTAAATGAGCAGCAAAACAAACCACCTGGATAAACGAACCACTGCAGAAAATCGGTAATACTACCCAAGTAATAAATGCATAAACAGTGGAGCGAAGCATGATATTGGTGGAGGTGCTTGTCGTTTATGTATGCACGCATAATACTTGATGTGAATGCAGCTGAACAACATTATAGTCGCTTTTTGCACCATTAGCATTTTGGAGATGCCACTTTTACAGTTTTGTAAGCAGGCTCTTATTTCTGGGACATGGTCCTGTATTACAGGAAGTACATCATACCTTATAGTCTGATCTAAGGGGTGCATTAGTAGGTAGACTGAAGTGTGAGCGTACTGAGTTGCTTACGATCAACTGAAAGGAAGTATATATGAATGGCCATAGGGCATTCTAGCGATGTGCAGCTCAGTTGTTGACAGCTTATTATATATTCTGTGCCATGACACTTCCTTAGAAGTTGTTTAGATCTATCTATACTAACAATGTTTATGCTGCAATGTCTGCACTTTTACAGAAAGACGAGTAAGCATAGTAATTAAGAAAGCTGAAAAATATTTGAAAGACATGCTGTTTTAAGTTATCAAATGAATTGCATGATTAATGTGTTTAGTATAGAGTTAGACTGTATGTGAAATTGAAGGGTAGATGTAAATATGTTTACTGTATTTTATATTGTAGTATGCTGCTTTAAACACAATGTCGTAGTCACGCAGATACGAGATTACATTTTATGAAATGGTTTTACTCTCCTGTTATGTGCAATGATTAGAGGCACCTGTGGATATGCTATGCTTTAGTGCATATATATGAAATGCATTTTTAAGTGTCTATTTGTATTGTCTGAAGAAGCCACTTGAGTAGTGGTGAAAGCGCTAACCTAATTAAAGGCTGTTTGTTCGTTTTTAAGCTTGCAGAGTTATCTGTATATGAGTAAGGATACTGTGCTTCGCTCCACTGTTTATACGTTTATTACTCCGGTTATTAAATGAGTAAATAAACAACATTGTCAAGTGATAAATACCTTTTGAGAGAACCTGATAAGTTGTGCTTAGGTAAAAGTTGTACACAAACAGAAAGATGATAAAAAGGAACTTTCAAGTTATCTCAATAAAATGCAGTTGAATTAAAAATACTGCATTATAATTTAAGCACTAGAAAAAGGTGCATGCATGCACAGACACAGGTACACACACAAGCATGCTCACACTCACATTTACACACACACACTTTTTGAGATTACTGGATTGCATTGTTTAAGTGAGTACACACACAGAAGCATGGCATGCTCACACAGAACAAACAGCAGCAGTCAATAAGATAACTGGTGTTTCCACTTTATTAAATGTCACCACATAGGTTTCCATCCCCAGATGAATGGCTGTCCTCCTTCTGTTTGCCTTGCTTCCTGCCTTCACAGATCTTCAGTCTGCCAGTAGAGTCAGTAACAGAGCACAGCTCTCATTCTGCTCCTCTGAGCCAAACTCCGGTGCAGCAGTTAAACTGAAAGTTTACGAAGAGTTGAGATGTTGACATTTGTAGGTATGGGGACTGTCTGTGTCACAGGAGGTAAAAGCCCTCCAGCTGTATTTAGAAAAGAACGTCAGAGGAGGCAGAACTGATCTCCGGTCTATTCTGTCATGGAATACCTGGCCTGGGTGAATCAGCTAGTGGCAGTAACAAGTGATCAGGGTTGTATTTCTTCAGACAGCAGCAGTACTAACCAAGACACTGACACTGGAATGACAGCACAGTGGTACATATGCTCATGTCAGGAGCAGTGAGACCACAGGTGTCAAAGTCCAGGCCATCAGGAAGGGATAAGAGATGGTGGAGGACTTGTTGACCTATAAGTGTGATTGTGATAGTAATCACGGAGGAATTTCCTGTTTTTCCAAAGAGAGTTTGTAGACGTTTCACTGGCTAGCACAATCAGATGTACTCGGCAGGCTAGAGGTCACAGACGTTTCAGAGAGGACAGACGAAGAAGGAAAGGAGATGGTTAAAATGTGGATAGCATGTTCATGACATAGACAGCAACCTACTACTCTCAGTCTGATCGAAGAAAAGGCCTAAAGGCTTAGCTCCCCCAGAACTCCACTCTGTAAGACAAGTCCAGAGGCAGTTAGCAGTTCTTTTTAAGGCTGCTGTCGTGTTTCCTTTGAGATAAATGATCATTTAAAGGACAACATAAGGACTGGCTTGTAAATGCTGCTTCTTCTACACATTATTAATTTTAATCTGCCTTAATTAGCCAGTAAATGAAGGGCTATGGTAATTCTTCCCACATATATGTGTCAAGCCTTTATCTAAAATGGAGAGAAGGTCTTGGCCTGTCCTTAGGTAAAGCTCTTGTCTAGAACAGGTAGACTAACATTTGTCCACTTGGATATTAATTTGACCTGTGTGTTTACTGATTTGCTGTACTTGACTGACTCATTTGGCAGACATGTTGACAGCAGGCTGACAGAGCTTACTAAATGTTACGTTTATATGTTAACTAGCAGTCATTCGCAAACAGAATATGTTGAAGTATTCATTTCTATGGCTTGCTACACTAGTTGTTCTTTCCACATAGGTACTGGGAAGTCTGGGAATGAACTTCTATTGTTATAATACAGGCATCAGTTAGAACTATAGTGTGACAAATATGTTAAAGTCCAAAGACAAAACTTCCTCCCATGTCACAGTCTAGCAATATCGTTTGTATAAATAAGTTATTTGAAGGTATCCCTCTGCACTTATTTCCTTCACCCAGTTCTTCCTCTCCAATCAAAAATAAAGCTTAATGAACTAAAGATAATTTAAGGCTATCTAAAGGATTTTCACTGGCTCTCTGCTCGTCTTTGCAGGAAACTGAAATAAGAAGAATCAATATTTCTGTATAAAAATATTGACCAAAGGCTTCAAGTTTCTTAAAGTGCTTGGTTAGTGATAGAAAGGAAGCCTCTACAGTTTGACTCAATGCTTTTTCCTTTCAGTAATCTGAGATTGCTTTTCTCCCCTGAGGCAGAAGTGAACCGGGAGAACATCCATTTAATAGTACTTAGTCCGGGCTGATTTTCTTTCTCTGCAAAACATCTGATCGCTGGCTATTTTTATACATGCGGTTGGAGGCATCCTGCTGAAACAGCATGGTTTTAAACTTCATGTTGAAGTAGGATACATTCCAGAGGTTCAAAAAACAGAAACAAATCACTGGGTCTTATCTTGAAAAGTTACTTACACTTACTTTAATCTGCATACCCAAGAATATATTAGCACACATCTTGTTAAGGATATATGGCACCATAGTGCCGTAATTCCTTTTATGGCCTTTAGTACCTTATAGTTCATGGTTCTATTGGTGAAATCATAAGCTTAGTTTAAATGATGCTTTGTACTCCCTGATTCCATGCTGTCCACCCTATATCAAGACTAGTTATTATATCCTCTTGTGCTGCTTCCTTATCTCATAATAATAAAGATGTTTCATATCTCATTGTGGCTGACTTCTGGATGTTCCGTTAGAATATTACAGCATGGTTCAAAGTTATGTTTATCATTGCAAGTTCTATAACGTGCTTTTAATCATATTCCTTAAACAATGTGGTTGAACATTGTCTTCAAGTATCCTTGGCTGCATACATTCTGATTCTGTGATTGCTTGTACAGCCTTATGATCATTATATATATATATATATATATATATATATATATATATATATATATATATATATACACACACACACTAAAGGTTAGGTAAAGACAGGAATGTTGAATGTCAGTTGACTGATTCCCATTTTGCCGACCTTCAATTCTCCGAGTGTCTGTTGCAGCGAATGCCACCGTGCATTCGTTGGTATGTGTTTGCTGTCACAAATAGAGATCATGGTACAGTGCAGATCGGGAAATTTATCATTTTCCTCACTGTAGTGCGATCTCGGAGTTGGAATATATAGTTTTCAGAGGGTGGGGGGGGGGGTGCTTGCCCCTCCTGCAAAAATGTGAATTCTCTTGTTGTGCAGTACTGAACTGTGTTTGTTTGTACTGCTGGAAAGCAAGCAGGTAGGTTGTGGCAGGTAAGCACATCCTGGCTGGCATCATAAACTGCCAAATTCGAAATGTTCAGTATTTTGATTCGGCAATGTCAGATAATTAATATGCAGCACATCAAACATATAACCGCATTTTTGACCAGTTTACATTATGATGTTCGATGTTTTGGTAGTAAAACTATATATATATATATATATATATATATATATATATATATATATATATATATATATATATATATATATATATATATATATATGTATATGGTTTCACTTCATAATCTCGAAATGCTGAAATCTCAAATTTCAGCATTGCAAAACTATGAAGCCGAACCATTCACAATCCCGAAACCCACAATCACGAATCACACAATCACAAACATATATACAACATACACCACATAACACACACACACCATTCCACCCACAGCACACAAACCACACAAACTACATATAAGCAGGGGGGCAAGCCACCTCACACCCTCCATACTTTTTTATATATATATATATATATATATATATATATATATATATATATATATATATATACCAACTTCGAGATTGCACATAAAAAAAAAAAACTCACACCACAGCATTCTACACTCGCTTGCACACAAATACACATCACACATACACAAACACCAACAAATCCAACACTCACCACTCACCCTCATACTTACACCTCCCTACCCTTACCCACACATACAACGTACAAAAACATACACAAACACTCACTCACCTTCAATTTCGGATACCATACCAGCCAAATACTTTATGCAACGTACCGGAAATGCATAAGCGCAGATTCGAGATATTCTAATTCACTCTTATGCACTTTCAGCATTCTGCATTTTCAGCTTCATGGTCTCGGAATGCTGACATTCGAGATTTCAGCATTTCGAGTACTAGATATGTATATATATATATATATATATATATATATATATATATATATACACACACACACACACATACTTTGTCATTGATGTGTTTATTTCCACATGCTGTATCACAGTTTATTATTCATGCATTCCATCACTACAGACATTATAATGCTTCATATACTTCAAGATGATATATGCTCTGATGATTCTGTCATCATTTTAATTACTCAAGCATGGCTGCTGGTAGTGCATATCAAATCTTAGCCCATGGTGCTACATAACCCATTATAATTTGATTTGTTCCCTGTATTTACTATGGTTCTTATATGCCATCCTGTCTACCTTTACTTCATAAAATTGTGTCCTGTTAACTTATCTTGTCATGGTTCAGGGTTAAAAATAACACATGACCAGTGATTCAGCAGGTCCAGTCATTGGCCAAAGTTTCCTGTTTCCCTTCAAGTTGTATGAGCCATGTAATGTATCATACACACTTCAGAATGATAATTTCTGGATGTCTGATTGTACCACATGTCCCAACATAGTCTGGTGACCTGGTCGAATTTTAGGTTGACAACTGCCTAGTCAACTACATATATTTCACTAGGCAGTTGATCGACAGGTATGCAAGATCGCATTATGGTTAGAGTCAGCACCCATTACTAAAGTGGGCAGGGGGCTTCACATTAGTAATGGATGCTAACCCTAATGCTGCCCCTTCTCCCAACTCTAATCTTACACTTTAACATCATTAAAACCTTCCCATAACACTGTCACTACACAAGACAGACTTAGACACACAAACATTCACAAACACACAAACAACACTACATTTATCCCTTAACCTAACCCTTACCTATAACCTAAAGTACACAGACTTGCACACAAAAAAACAGCACCCATCCTTCACTCATCCTTGACCCTAACCCTAACTCACATACACACGCACACATACTCACCCCCCCAACCCCACTTACCTGTATCTTCATTCCATCGGCCATCCATACCATCGACATGAAATCACACCCCTGCATTTGCCAAACAAACATATGTTTGGTAAAATGCAGGGGAACCATATATATATATATATCTATATATATATATATATATATATATATATATATATATATATATATAGATATATATATATGTAAATTGATCATCAGTCACAATGTTGACATTCAAAACACTGACCACAAAACATCTAAAGTACAAAATATTGATATAATCTGAGCATATTTCCAGACAGCAATACAAATGCAAAACCAATGCTTTTGCATAGTGGCAAGCCCCTTGTACCCCCCCCCCCCACACACACACAACTTCTGCTACTTGCATATACGAACTTTGAAGTCTCACACTAGTGGGGAAAGCACATATTCCCTTTTTTACTATAACATCAATCGGATGCCAGAAGGAAAAGAGCTGTGGAAGAAGAGAGAAGTCCTCGTTTGGAGTTTTTAGTACCAAAGTGGAGGAATTACCATTATATTCACCATCTAAGACTACCATTAATGGGATCCCTTTAGGAGCATGCCTGAAAGAAACAACTTTGCAAAAGAGAGGAGAGCAAACACTCACAGAAGTAGAGTACAAGATCGAGGAGGAAATAGAGTTCGGACAGTTGTTAAACCGAAATGTTCTGATGAAGTCTAGTTGTACTAGATGAAAGCGCTAAACAACCTTCATTAAAAGTGTGGAATTTATTCATGTCTCCAGCGTCTTTGTGATTCCGCTAGTAGCCTTTTGGATTCATAACATCAATCTTGCCAATATTTTGTGTTTTAAATATTTTTTGGCAGTGTTTAGAATGCCGACATTGTAATAGATCATATTATATGTACCTATATATAGAGATCCATTCCATATCTATCTATCTATCTATCTATCTATCTATCTATCTATCTATCTATCTATCTCTATCTCTATCTATCTATCTATCTATCTATCTATCTATCTATCTATATCTATCTATCTATCTATCTATCTATCTATCTATCTATCTATCTATCTATCTATCTATCTATCTATCTATCTATCTATCTATCTATCTATATCTATCTATATATCTATCTATCTATCTATCTATATCTATCTATCTATATATATATATATCTATATCTATCTCTATATATATATCTATATCTCTATTTATATCTCTATCTCTATCTATATCTCTATCTATATCTATCTATATCTATATCTATCTATCCTAAGCCAAAGGGTACAAAGGTCACACAGACAAGCCATCTAGTAAAACTGCAAGACAAATCCAGCCAAGTTAAGAGTTTTCACTGTGTGATACCATAAACCTCCTATAATGGAGACCTATGAGATATAAGTTGACTGTGCTGGTCCCTCCTCACTTCCACATTGATAACTGGTAGCCTTGCTGTCCTGTCCTCAAGCACTGGGTGGTGGTTTCTCTGATGTCCACCAGGGAAATCATACACACCAGCATGCTGACAAAATCAGAGCTCCATTCCTCTGAGTAATGGAGCAAGGGCCCTCAAATTTTCTTTTTACAGTACTTTTCCAACATTACTCAGTACAGATTTTTCCTTAGCTAGTGATCTCTTCTGTCTTTATATACAGTTTCCATTATTGAGCAAAAACGTCACTGTCCAAACTGAAATAACAGGTTATCCATTTATTCAGTGCCTTTTGTTTAACCTTAGTATCCTTTGTTGACTGTCCCAAGTTTTGGATTTGTCACATTATCTCAATCACATCATCCTTTGTTGATACTGTAACTTGCTTCCATTTTCATGTTATGGCTTTCTTTACTACTAACATCAAAAGAATAAATAATGCAGTTCCTGGCTTACCCATCAAAGTAAAGTCTTGTCTATGTAAGAAAAAGTCCAGTTAAGAAATGTTAAGGCGGTTAGGCCTTATACCATCACATAAATGGAGAGATTCAAGTCTGTAACTAATTAAGACTTTCACAGTCACACAATATATTCATCCAAACCCGCCAGCTTGTTCTTACATTCCAACAATAGAGGGACAGAAGACAACCTCTATGCTAGCCTAAAGGTGTATAAAAATGCCTAAAAAGCACTGCCACTCAAAAAATCTGAATTTTCTGGATAGAATAGAAAGTTAACCCTACTCATCTTTCTTTTCCAGACAGTGTTTTCAAACTCTCGCCTACGCCAATCTTGATTTATTCATTTCAACTTGCTTGATACCCACCGGAATTTTATATGCATGCCTAACCACCCCTTTCTCCACTTGGGATTCAGTTCCAGTTCACATTATCTAGTTAACCCATAGGGACCAGTCTTCCTTCTTTACAGAGAAAACTTTAATTTGTTTACGAACTGTTATCAGCTACCCATGTAACTTTTTAAGGCATCTCTGCCCTATATCTATTGGTAAAGTATTCCCAGCTGGTTTCCCCTGAATTTATCTGTTCCCAATATACTAAATATTGTTAGTGCTTTAATTTCCTATTCATGTTTATCCTGAGTGATCCCCAGTGCTTTTTTATACTTATTGGTGATATTTATTCCCTATATCCCTCTGTTTTGTCTCCTTCATTATCCACCTAATTCTTCTAAAAACCTCTCATTTCATCCTCAAAATTCCCCTTGTTTTTCTCTTTTGCTATTCAACATCATAGAAATCCCCTCTAACCCTCATAAATTATGTGATGATGTGTGGTATTGCCAGCTATGCCAGGAGAAGTAGGGCAGTGGATGTGTAACATATGCCAGCATAAGTTTGTAAAGAATTATATGTCATTTATATATCAAACTAATTTTTGCATATGCTTGTGTTGAAAAAATGTATTTGTAAAGCTACTTGTGTTAAAAATGTACCAACAGCGAGTCCTGACTGTATTGTAGCTGATTAAATCTATATGTTTTAACAGAGGATACTGGAAGAGAAGCGGTTACGCTCAGCCCCAGCTAACTTTTAGAAAAATATCCTGAAATTAAATTACCTGGTTAAGGCCATAAAAATTGTATCTTACAGTGCTGATTGCAACCAGAGACTAAATGTCTGTACCAGAGAGTGGTTTATTAGCTCTTGTAAGAAGAGTGGAAGTGTTTTATGGTTTTATAGCTTCCAGATGCTATAAAAGATCTTAGCAAAGATCTATCTGTATGTATGGTAACAAATATGTGCAATATTCTAGGTCAGCTGCTAAGAATGGGGTAGCACAGGAACCAGAAATCAGATGACTAGATGTATGTGATGCCATTGTGTAATCTAGGACAAAAATGATGTTTTAATACCAGATGAGAGAGAAGTCTCAGAGTGGTCTGTTTTTTGGAACTTGACATAGAAGGATCTCTCACCCACTTCATCTTGCCTTTCTCTAGCAAGTGAACCAGGGAATAGTAATTCTTTAGATCAGTCAGGAAAATATAGTGATATTAGTTAAGTATTGTTTTTCTGTATCTGTGTGAATCTGTTCATCTGTGTTATTTTAATATTTCCTGTGACTGAAACTCTGGTGTTTATTGTAAATACATATTCCAATTTTCATGTTCTTTTATTATTTATTATTAAGCATATTTAAAGTTTTCATTGTGGCTGATCCTTCAGAGAATATTTTAACCTTTGAGAGTACTCATATCTATTTGATGACTCTGTGGCCACTCCTGAAAGCCTTATTAATTTCAGTAAGTATAATTGGGTACGCTTGTAAGAGTCTTAGAGTAGCTGGCTTTGGAGTATCTGGTGGCAGTAACTACCTTATAGTCTGGGCAGAAGGGGGCACAACTAATAAATCTGTGCCAGCCTTTCATAAGTGTGTGTGTGTGTGTGTGTGTGTGTGTGTGTGTGTGTGTGTGTGTGTGTGTGTGTGTGTGTGTGTGTGTGTGAGTGTGTCTGCATGAAAATCAAACCTCAAACAGTGTGTGCATCAGCTGCTTGCAGCAGGGACATGAAGCACTGGTTTCACAGAGAGAGAGTGCTGGAGGACTTGGCTTGGACACTCTGCTGAGGACTCAGCACTATAGCTGTCCCAATGGGGAGTCTTACTGGGGACCTGGAGGGAGACAGAGAGAGAAATCCAGACCCCACACTGAGTGTGTTCCCTCTGTGCTCTTAAGGGAAATTGTGCTTGATGCAGAGAGCTGCATCTGGAAATGCTGTATGCATCTATTTTTGTTCCAAGTGAATGTCTTCTCCAGTTTCAGTGGTGAGGATTCAGGCTCCTTGATTACTGGCCCAGAGTGGAGAAATCACAACTGTCATAATTTGTATCTTTCCAGGCAGCCTTAGAATTAATTTTTGACAAGTTAAACATTTTTTGCCCTTGCTGCCATTGTATATAATTCAAACTCTTCTTATTATAAATAATTTTATAATAAATTATAGACTCTTCCAACAAACTCTTGGTTTCTCTCCCTGGCGAAGGAAATCTTTAGCCTTTTTTTTACTTATACAATTTGGTGCAGGGGCAAAAATACCTTGTGCCACATGCAAAACTACTGGTAAAACAAATCACTGTAAAGCCTGTATTCTTTCCATCATGTCCAGACATATCTCTTTCCTCTTCCTAAAAACAGCCCAAACATTTGCCTAAGATATCCTTATAAGTTAGTTTGACTGATGCTGCTAAGGGACTAGTCACATTTATATGGGTTTAGTTCCCGACTTGCCATTATTCTTACTCAGGCTGGTACAGCTGTCTTAATGAATCAGATTCATGTTGATAAATCAGTGATAGTTCTGTTGATCACAAATGAGCCAAAAATGTTTAGCCGGAAGCACTCTCTACAAAAATCTAAAAAAATATATATTTTTTGGTGAGGGGCAAGCCCCCTGTACTCCTGAACTTAAATGTCCCTACTCTGAGGTATCTCAGCAGTGGAGAAAGGGAATTCTCCATTGCCAAAAGTGCTTTTGGTTAAACTTTTTTGCCTGATTTGAGTTTGACCGAGTTACCTTTGTTAGAATGACACATTTCCAATGCATCTATCCAGGAGGGAGTAAAATTCAGAACAATAAGCAGCTGTCTCAGTGATAGGATTTGTGGGGAGCCTGTATCATCTGTGAACATCAATGTCAATATGGTCAGTAAATAGTAAATCATTGGTCTTGGAGTGGCCACTGACTACAGAGGCATTAATAGGGGCCACAAAGCAGGTTTTCATAAAGATGATTACAGCAAGATGGTCAGATTTTAATAGGGAGGGGATAAGAATAGGATGGTGCAAATGGGAGACACATATGCAAGGACAAGATCAAGAAGGTTAACCCCTCTGATACGTAGAGGGATGATCTGGTCAAGTACACTGGCATTGACAAAGTCCATAAATCTCTGGGTGTATGTGTTGTTGATAATGAATGTTTGCCAGTTTATGTGTTGATAGTTGATTTTACTCACAAGAAAGGTATATGGTTCGACTGCTAACTTTTCTAACTGGTTTAGGTCTTCTGCATGTTTAGAAGGGGGCATAGATAGAAATCAGTAATTTGCTATAATGAGGTAATTAATTTTACTGAGTGTAACTAGGACTCAGCAAGTTCCAGATTTGTATCATGTGAAATCTGGCAAGAAACAATGGAATTATGAATACATACAGATACTCCCCTACATTTGCCGGTAGATCGGAAGGCATGATAGTCATAGTACCTTTGAAGGCAAGGAGTGCTATTATTGCAATGGAACCAAGTTTGTGTAATTACACAAATGTTGATGTCCTTGAGTTCAGTTATTTTGTTGTTTAGGCTTCTGGCCTTCAGCAGTGCTACTGTGATATTATCAAGATTGGCATTTACTATATTAGGACGCCCATCAAGTGAATTCTGAAAAAGGTGATATGGAGAAAACAAAAGTTTTATGTAGAACACCAAGAGGTGAAAGATGCAGGCCATCCCTATCAATGCAGGTGGGTCTATGGATCATTTTATCTCATTCAGACTCATACTGAATCCCTCTAGAATGACACCAATTTACTAGCCAAATCACTAAAGCCACTTATTTTGTCCTTGAATTTTGCCATCATTCTTAGTGATAGTAGAATGCTGCTGAATGCCAGGGTCTCATCTTCATCAAAGACATGAGCAGAGAGAGAGCTCAACAATGTCTCCCTGCATCTCCCATAGGGTGGTATACTTAAGAACATTCACCCCACATGAGCTACTACAAGGTTGTATCTGTATTTGGATTGGTGCAGGTACCTAACAGGCCCAGTGACATCCCTAATCCCTGCACCAGAGAGGCAACTAACTGCCACCCTTAGCCATCTTGGTAGGAGTGTCTGTTTGTCTTACAATGGAGTCACTGATGACTAACACATTTCTGGGAAGTGCTGCAGGCATATGGGACCTTAAGGGTACAGACTTGCACTACAGGTGATTTCCAATAAGTGCAGGTCTGGGCATGGATGTGTTTATGTTATTAGTATCTGTGCTATGTGGCTAAGGTAAGCTAGTAAGAAATATAGGATGCCTAGGAGACTTAGGCAAGTATTTCTTTAATACTACCTTAGCATATGTGGAAGTAATTATTCTGGTGATGTGGTAATGCAGTGAGGTTGCGGTGCAGTTTATTAACAGTTGGTGGGATGGACAGATTAGCCTTCAATTTCAGTATAAATTGGTACATTTTTCTTAGGTGGAATCTGTGTGTGTTAGAAGAAGTGAGTTATCAGTAAACATGAGGCAGTTGCTGCACATCCTCAATGAAACAAGTGCTAGCAAGTTGGCTAAAGAAGAACTAAAGCAGACTGGGACTCCATGGGGACAGGTTGTTTCTTTTTCTTTTTTTGGGGAGGGGGTCTATTAATTGCATAGATAACAGTTAATAGAATCAGCGAAGTGTGTAGGGTATAGCTATAAAATCAATGAAAGTTGGGGACATACAATTTATAACCAGCTTAGTTACAATAGTAGAAGGGTTCAATTCTGAGTTAGATTTTGTCTAAGTAAAATTTGCTTACACCTACAGTTAACCATGGGTACTCAATAATCTGGGTCTGTGGAACACAGCGGAAAGATAATGAATAAAATGCTGTAAGGGGAGTGCTTCCTCAAAAAGATACTTTTATGCTTACAACAAGATCCAGTGAAAGAACAGTGAGAGGGAAGTTTGTGCTCAAATTAATAAAAGGGGTGGACACTTTGAGAGCCACTGGATTTAAGAACAAAAATGGAAAGGGGTGCATGGGTGGGAAAACTTTTCAGATTTCTCTTGAAAACCTTGAAATGTTTTCTTTCCCTGTAAACAGAAAAAAATGGTCTCTAGCTCCCCTCTCACTTCATGGAAATTAGCTTCTAAATCTTCTGACCCATTAGGGGATACTGCTTTGTCCCATCCTGGCCAGAACTTTTCAATAATTTAAAACACTGCAATCAAGAAGAAACAATGTAAAAAAAATATTACACCAAGAAATTTTCCTTTCCCACACAGCAATCTGTTTTACTGCAGAGGCAGTTCAGTCAGAGTTCTCTTGGAAATCTTGGAATGTTTTCTTTCTTTTATAACAGAGTCATTTAGAAATGGACACATCCTCATTATTTCTGGACCTTATTTATAATTAATTTGTATATTTATGTTGTTGTTGTTGCTTTTGTTAATTTTGTAACTCAAAATCCCTCAAATTTCATTAATTATTCTGAGAATAATGTCCAGAAATCTTCATCATGGTTAGAAATACACCAATAAGTCATCTGCATATAACATTTTTCATAGCTTGTCTTTTACTGTGTATCCATTAAAAGCATATTCCCTTAGCCTCATGGCCAATGGTTGCAAATATAATGTGAACAGTAAAGGAAAAAGAGGGCATCCCAGTCATCTGCCCCTTATGTCCAACCTCCTTGAAACCTCTGTACCCTCTTTTAGCAATAGTGTCCTTATATAATGCTATCACTTACTCCATAATCTGCTGGGGCAATTCCATTTACCTTAAAACCATACAGAGATCAATAGTCTGGCAAGTACCTATGAATCTATGACATTACAAGCTAATAAACAGTCACTAAGAAAAAGGCAAATCAAAATTGCCTGCATACATTTAAAGAAATGACAAATCAGTGCATGTGTAATACACCTACATTCAACCAACTGACGTGAGTTTCAATCCCATGTATGTGACACAGTATACACTAGAAGCCCTTCAGTGTAACTACTACAACAGCAGTACCTTGATATTATACTCAAGCAAGCCAAGCACAACAGGACCCGGAAAACCAGCAGGATAAAGTTTTAAACCAACTTTATTGTGGCATAAAACTAGAATAAAACCAAGCGCTTTCGCTCGGTTATTACCGAGCTTTTTCAAGGTAACAAAAAACACATAATGACTCAATTCAGATCATTAAATACCAATTTCAATCATCACATGACCCCTCCTAATTAACCAAATTAAGAATATAACTTTAAAATACAACTTTAAAATACAGCCGTAGCATATTCCAAGTTTTAGTTAAAATATGAAAAGTATATATATATATATATAAACAATGTGAAAAAACTGTATAAAAATAGGAAAAATGAAAAAATAAAAATGTAAACCAAAACAATAAATATTTCGTTGTTAAACTGTAAACATATTTAAATATAAAATAAATGTGTAATAAAATGTATTAAAATTTTTAGTCATTTAATGCCAATGGTGACCATTTTTACACCACACGCGCGCGCACACACACACACACACACACACACACACACGGTCACACACACACACACACACACACACACACACACACACACACACACACACACACACACACAGTCTCACACACACACAGTCTCTCACTCACACACACACACACACACACACACACACACACACACACACACACACACACACACACACACAGTCCCTCACACACACACACACACACACACACACACACACACACACACACACACACACCTGTAAAGCATTTTTTGCTCTCTCTAATGTGAGTGAACACAGCCCTCACACCCTTACTCTTTGTACACACACACACACACACACACAAACACACACACACACACACACACACACACACACACACACACACACACACACACACACACCCATATATTTAGAAACTGCGGTGGTGGTGCTGCAGTAGCGCTGTCATCTCACAGTAAGACGTTGTCCCGTTCGATTCTCAGCTAGAGCGTCTTCTGTCTGGAGACATGCGTGAATGGGTGTACCTTCATTGAAGGTTGTGCATCAAGGCTGGCAACTTGGCATGTAAAAATCTACTGCCAATCATTAGCGGACCGGAGTTCTGCTGTGGTGACCCCTAACCGGGAAAAGCCAAAAGACACAACAACAACATATATATATATATATATATATATATATATATATATATGGGTTTCCTTTAAATCATCGAATGTTCAGAACATCAAAGTTCTGATCATCGAGACCAGAACATCGATGTTCAGAACATCGAAGGTTTAAAGTGGAAGTGCCAGGTAAGTGAGATTGTGGAATGTTGGGTGTGTATGCAGGGCAGCAAGGTGCCCTGCATGTTGTGTGTGTGTGTGTGTGTGTGTGTGTGTGTGTGTGTGTGTGTGTGTGCCATCTGAGTGTTGGCATTGCAGGTAAGTGCGGAAATCTCCCGTTTAGCGCTACTGCATATAGCGGTAAATGGGAGATTTCCCTTACCCCACTGTAGTGCGATCTCAGAGTTGGAATATTAAAGTAGGGGGGTGGGGGGCACATAATATAGTGTTTGTGATTTTTTTTTTTTTGATGGTTTATTTTGATTTTTCGATGTTCTGAACATCGATGTTTTGGTCTCGATGATCAGAACGTCGATGTTCTGAACATTCAGTGATTCAAAGTGAATCCATATCTATAGATCTATATAGACACATATATAGATATATAGATATAGATATATACATATCTATAGGTGGATCTACTTTATATAATCACAAGCTCACATAAACAAATTTCAAATTAGTGAGACGACAACAATAAACACTCAAAATAACAAAATACCATAATGTTGAACCTTGTCAGAATGAAACCTCTACTGCACATGCCAAACAGCAGTAGGAGGTGTTCTGTGGAGATCACATAGCACTGACAAAAATAGCTGCTCCATTTAAACACTTCAGATAAGATAAGATAAAAATGTATAGTTTCTTTTTGGTATGGAGATCACAGTACAGTGAGGATTGGGAAATTTACCCTTTTCTCCACTGTAGTGCGACATCAGAGTTACCATATATTATTTGTAGGGGGTGCTGTGGGTACAGCCCCCCCCCCCACATGGGGGGGTGCCCCCTGCAAAAATGTTGAAAACTTTACAGTTTTATCTTATGTAAAGTGTTTAAATGGAGCAGCTGTTATTTTAGCACTCCACGATTTCCATAGAACACCTACTGGTGTTTGGTATGTGGTACTTGTTCTGGCTTTAACTACAGTCTGTGTGTGTACATCAGGAACATTTAAACTACAGTCAGTGGCTAAAGACATTCTATTACTTATGACCCCGAAAGAGCATAGGATGTGTCTATGTTTACTTCTTTATGACTTACTTTTTTCTTGTTTCATCGTGAAAAATTTAAAGAATTACTTAGATTCATGGCCTATGACTTCAATTGTTACATCTTACACCATAGGTCTGTATATTTCTTAATGCACTGTATGTACAAATTCCTCAGGATGAAGTCCATTATTTTATGGATGAAAGCGCTTAACCAGTTGGAATAAAGTGTGTTTTTAGACAAGCAGCTCCTGAGGAATTTGTACATACAGCGTATTTAATTCCCTTATTGGTCTTCTCGGTTGTTGGAGTACGCTGCCTTTTGTTTATTTATTTCTTAATGCACCTTGACTCTATGTGTATATGTATATATATATATATATATATATATATATATATATATATATATATACTGTTAAGCTTCTGATCTTGATTCTATATGTACTGTTAAGCTCCATGAACCTGAATGATAGTTAGCAGCTCATATTGTTTTCAGGTTATCAGCTTATTTTTTTTATTTTAGCACCTTTATCAAATTATCATGTATGACATAGGAAACATACATTTATATAAAAGAACTCAAACCACATTAACATGTTCACAGTTACAAATGTTATTTATTACATATATTCTTCTGTACAATTATGATCAATCCAACACTACATAAATTGCTCAGTTCCTGCCTTTTCTTAAACCTCACTTCTCCTCCAAAATGTTATTCTGCACATATTGTGCCTACAGTTTCCATTTTTAATATGTAATTTGCTCCTACTGTTTTCAAAATATCCTGCTTCCAATTCTTTTATCTCTGTTACAATAATTCGCTACTTCAAATACAATTGGTTTAGACTTCGATTTCCATTTCTTAGTAACTACTTTTTGTCAGCCACCAGAATTAAACTTAACAACAGAATTAAACTTAACACAGTTTTGCTATGCCCAGACAATTCAGATTATGTATACTGCATTTATGTCTAACAAACCACATTTAAGTGAAACCTGATCTTTCACTTCATTTTATCATGCCCTCATAAATATGGGTAATGCTGAAGCAATTCATGTGTGAGTATATAGTTTACAGTTATAGCCTTTATTTTATCTTCATTAATTTTATATCCCGAAAAGACTTGAAAACTGTTTCAGAATTTTTCCACAACACTGATATGTTCTTTTCTGGTTTTATTAGGTACAAAATAATATTGTCAACAAATGAAGCCAACTTTTCTTGATATCCATACCAATTATACCCTTGAATTTCTGAGTGTCTTATTTTCTTTGCCAATGACTCTAATTATAACAAAAATAACAAAGAGAAAAGAGCACACCACTGCCTGTTCCGATGTTCAGATAGAATGTATCAGAGAGGAACCCTCCCACTTTCATTTTTGCTTCCAATCCCACAGTTATCTTCCTAATTAACCTTATTATTGTATCACGGAATGTAAATGCTTCAATGGCCCTATTCATAAAATCCCAGTTTAATCTGTTGAATGCTTTCTCTGCATCAAGACCCACCACCAACAATGGTATTATCTTACATTATGCTTCCTTCTGGATCATCAATATTCCATTAATGTTGTTAAATGTTTGCCTCCCCTCCATAAAATCACATTTATCCACTTCTAGCAATTTTGGCAACACCTTTGCCACTATTTTAGCTGTTATAGACATAAACACTTTTTAGTCATGGTTTAAAATTGAAATGGGCCTATAGAAATCTGGGTGTGATGGATGTTTACTGTCTATAGATATTACAGTTACCACAGCTTTTTTCCAGCATATTGGTGTTCCTTTTAAAATACTCTTAAACAAAACCATGCAGATCTTTATCGTTTTCTTGCAAGCAGCTTCCAAACTTTCAAAGGAATACCATCTATTCCTGGAGACTTTCCTGCAGTTTGATTATATGTCACCATTTTTATCTCATCTTCAATGTTAATTGTTGAGCCTTCTTTACCTCCAACCTTAGCATACTTAAGTCTACCATAAATATTTCCATTAGCATACTTAAGTCTACTATAAATATTTCCATTTGTGATTTTTCTTGACTTCCACATTTCTCTGCTTTATACAAATTGTATAGGTTCATAGGTAAGTACTAGGCTAGCTGCCCTTGCAGGCCATTTTAAGCTAACACATTTTTCTAATGCCAAGCTGAAGGTACTACTGCGCAATGTTAGGAGATAATAAGAACCCTGGAAGCTCTCCTCACCCTGGAGAATGCTGACATCTGTGCAGCTACAGAGATGTGGTTCAAGGCTGAAGAAAGCACCCCGGCAGTGCAAGACTACAATGCCTCACACATTTAGATCACCCTCTGAAAAGGAAAAAAGGAAAGGAAGAGATGTTTCAATTTACATTAAAAACAATCACAGCAGTAGATTGGTCAAGGAGGATGACTTGCTTGAGCTACTCAATGTCCATCTGACCGTAGGCAAAATCCTTCACCATATCATCACTAGCTACACGTCCCCAGCCATGAAACTTGAAAACTACTCCACATACTTGAAGTTACTAGACTCACTCACTATTCAGCCCAACACACTACTCATGGGTGATTTTAACTACCCCTCCATAAACTGAGAAACAGATATGACTACTAACATGTAGGCTCAGAGATTCTTGGACTTTGTCAATGCAAATGCACTGAAACATCTGGTCTGCACTCCCAATAGGGGCTCAAATATCCTTGACACAGTACTCACAGACATGGGGGAGCATTGCACCCCCCCCAGTGTAATGTCCTCATTGGTAAGATTGGATCATACATCTGTCTCCTTTGAAATAAATGTAGTTGTAGAATCTCCATCAAACCCTAAAGAACCACAGCATAATGTCCTCATTGGTAAGATTGGATCATAAATTTGTCGGCTATGGGGGCTGCTTTTGCGCCCTCATATGCTGTTATATACATGGGATTTTTTGAGAAGAAGTTTATTTAGCCTACCCTGTTTTTTAAGAACAATGTCGTATTGTACAAGCGGTTTATAGACCATCTTATTTTCATTTGTAAGGGTGATGTCAATGACTTTTTGGGTTTCTTTGAGACCCTTGATAATAATGAACATGGTTTAACCTTTTCTTATGAATTAAATAGGGAATATATTAATTTTTTGGATGTAACCCTATATAATGTTGGAGAATTTATTGGCTTTAGGCCATTTAGAAAATCAACTTTAGTGAATATGTTTTTACATGCTACCAGTATGCACCCTGGACACTTATTAAATTCACTACCATTTGGTGAATTTAAAAGAATTTATGACCACACTAATGATGGGAATGAAAGGGTTAATGAGCTGGATAAGGTTTTGTTAAGGTTAAGTGAAAGAGGTTATGATGAAACTCACCTTTTGAGATGTAAATATAAAGTACTGGGGGACCATTATGATGGTCCACATGAACTATCCCATGCATCGAATATGAATAAGAATTTTGAAGATAAAATGTATGACATAAGGGATACTGATGATGAAAAAAAGCTTTTTTATGTTACAAGATTTTCTCCCTTTTCAAAGGAATTAACTAAAATAGTGAGGAAATATTGGCACATTGTTAGTGAGGATGAAAATATTGGCCACTTGTTCCCGAAACACATTACCTTCTCTTTCAAGAGGGGGAAGAATCTAAAGGAATTGTTAAATCATAATTTTGTGAAAGGGAATAATATTAATTATTTACCTTCTGGCACTTTTCCATGTGGCCATTGTAGTATATGTGACAGGGTTAAGAATCTGAATGTTATTAATGGTATAACATTTGTCCCTAGATTATACTTTAACTGCAGATCAATAGGGGTAGTATATATTCTGGGTTGTTCTTGTGCTGATATGTGGTATATAGGACAGACTAAACGTATGGTTAGAACTCGGGTTCTAGAAGATCGATGGGGTAGTATATATTCTGGGTTGTTCTTGTGCTGATATGTGGTATATAGGACAGACTAAACATATGGTTAGAACTCGGGTTCTAGAACACTTAAAAGATATTAGAAACCATAGTGAATTCAGCCCTGTTGCCCAACACTTCCATATAAAACATGGTTGTTCCCCGAGTAGTTTAAAATTTTGTGTATTAGGTAAGCCTTTTTCAAAGAGAGGGGGGACCATGTAAGTAAACTGCTTGAGTAAGAAACTAGAATGATCTTGAAGTTTAAGACCTTAAAGCCCCTTGGTCTGAATCATGAATTGGGTATTTAACAACTAATGATTATTGTGTTGTTCAACATTCCATATATTTAATTTATATTCATATTTATATTTGTATTGATTTATTTATATTTATATATTTTTGTAGTTAAATACTGATGAAATGGTGGATGTATTATACGTGAAAGTAATATGAATTGTATCACTTTAAATGCCTAATAGGAATTAACTAATTAATGCTAGTTGGCTGTGTTAATTAGAGTGTGTGTATATATATTTGCTAAAATGTGAATGTATTGTGATCCATGAAGGCGAAAGGCCGAGGTTCCAGATCGCTATTTGAATAAAGAAGAAATACTGAAGTGGTGAAGTGCTGGTAATTGTGTGTTTTTCATAAATTTGTCTCCTCTGAAATAAATGTAACAGTAGAACCCCATCAAACCCTAAAACCCTAAAGAATTTTCCAAGGCAAATTACCTTTTATTAAGTGACAACAGAGGTAATTTTAAAGCTCCAGATAACCCCGAAAACAAGGA
This sequence comes from Protopterus annectens, assembly GCF_019279795.1. Classification (NCBI taxonomy): domain Eukaryota; kingdom Metazoa; phylum Chordata; order Ceratodontiformes; family Protopteridae; genus Protopterus; species Protopterus annectens. Next base: position 1,010,680,833 of record NC_056743.1, on the reverse strand, counting down.
AGCCTATGCAGGTATATACTCAAACACCCTGTATAAGCACTTAAACAACTGCATAGAAACAACAGTATCTGACTGAACTAAACCCAGGCCTAAGCAGAAAAACAAGCCTCCCTGGTGGACCCCTGGCATAAATATACTAAGCAAAAGATGGAAGAAATTCCTGTCTGGACTTAAATGGAAGGGTGTGCAACAGAAAAAAATCCCTCATTAAACTCAACAGGCAAATCAGGGAATTAGTCAAGTCTTTAAAAGCTAAATACGAGACTGAAATAGTCTCCCAAGCAAAGGATAACCACAAAACATTTTTAGTTATGTCAGAAATCGTTAAGGAAACACTCAACAATGTGCTGAGTTGGCTGTAGATAGCACTATCTATACTCAGCTAGAAGCAAAACCTGCTGGCTGATAAATTTAACACATATTTCTACCCCTCATCACCCGTGTACTCGGCCCTTGTCAGACTGATAACTGAGTATAATGCAGCCTTTGGCATGTACATTGCCAGGCACCTGCAAGAGCTGGAGCATCCTCAGTGGTTTCTCACTAAAAACATATAGGGTATAACCAACATGTCATGTGTGGACTGATTATAAACTGTATTCAGTTTTCTACTGATTATGGAAGGGTGATCTGTGCCTGACCTGCAAGGCAATTTCTGACCCAGCTCTGATGGAAATGTTGCATATTTGCAAAACTAATTCCATGAGGGTTACCTGCTCCAAAGTTCTAAACCTGATCTCTGACATGAATAGATCATGCTGGAGAGACAGATACATGTCTCAGAGTTTGCCCCTCTTCTGGATAGGCTTCCTATTCAAATGAAGCAGAGCCCTTCCTTGACCATCTTCAAGTGCAATCTGGACCAATGGATGGGAAATCAAACATTCACTTCTGACGTGGCACCCATGTCCCTTATGGACAGACGCGGACTGTAAAAATTGTTACCCCCCCTCCCCCATTGTCCATTGTTATCCTTCATCTAAGGATAGGAAATTGGGTAAAATCTGAGGCTCTTAAGCTGTTTGGCTAGTAATCACTATAAACCCATGAACCCATTAAACGTAGCCAATTTCCTTTTTTGTGCTCAAATTAACCTATTCCATTTGGTTATAGATTTGACTTACCTATCCTATGGTCAGTAATTACATATTATCCCTAGTGAGAATAAGTGGTATCCTACCATAGATAGTTTCAGGGGACCTATGCATGGGATAAAGCATTTAGGAGCTGCCTCTGTCCATTAGTAGTACGGGGGGCGGGTTGCCCTGGGGTAAATTTTCTGTTTCCCATCCATAGATCTAAATTGCTCCTGACAATGGACAGGGAAGAACTTTGTGTTATGCAGATAGGGAGTCTGTTCCACAGCAGCAGTATTCTCTGAGAAATGTACCTGTTCCTCCAAAGCATTCTGTTGATGTTGCAGAAGAGGTTTAGAAACTTTAGATATCTAGACTGAGTGTTTCTGATGTCATTTTACTTGCTGATGTGCAGTAAATCCACCAGTAATGTGTCAGAGGGTGTCTTATATGCCCTCTGAGTATTTCTGATGCCATTTGACTTACTGATGTGCAGTAAATCCATCATTAATGGGTTGGAGGGTGTCTTGTTTGCCAGACACAGATCACAGTTTGTAGGATACAGATTGTAGTGACAGGGCTTTGAGTTGGTCCTTGTAGGACATGTTGTTTAGGCTTTGTGTCCTTTTAGTAGGTGATTTCTGTGGCCATTCCAGTTCTTGCATGTGTACAGACAGATACATGCCAAAGGGAGCATTATATTTAATGACTGGCCTAATGAGGGCCCAGTAAAAGGAGGACAATGACATCCCTAGATGTAGACACAATCCCTTTGTTTCTAAGGTGTGCAATATAGAACTACTTCCTTACAACAATGGAAACATGTTGGGCAAACGTTAGGTCTCTGTCCACATAAGTTCCCAAATCCCTAACAACTGGGTCAACTCTTAGGGGAGATATTTTCATAAAATTGCTGAAATGTCTTTAAGGCATCTACAGGATATCTGATTATTTTTCTTGTTATAGGTCCCTTAGTTTGGCAACAATCCTTTCTACTTATTGTTGCCTAAGGTGTTGTGCTAAAGGTTTTTTGTGTTCTGGGGTTATTAAAAAAACAGCTGCTTAACAGTAATTTTTCTAAAGGCTCTAGAGAACGCCCCTGCATTACCAGGCAATAACTCATACCACACTTTTCAGCCATCTAACCTGGACCAGAACACCAAAGGCCGATAGCCTAGTACCTACCTATGAAACTATGAACCTATGAACATATCCAGTTACTGCCTTATTTTCTCTTTAGTTCTCTGCAGTTGCACCTGTTCTTGTTCTGTGAAATTCATTTTATTCAGCAGTACTAACCTTTGCCAGCCCTTCTAAATAATTCTTGTTACTTCTTAACTATATCACTATTTTATTTCTACCCTATTTTTAAACTACACTTTTATTTTATCCCACTCACTAGCTATACCTTCTGAAGAAATTTCTATCTTCCCTAATAACTTGCAAATAGTTTCCGCTATCCATTCCTTAAATTCCTCTTTCATATTAGTTATCAGCTTTTTATGTTGCAGCTGTACTCTACTTAGTCTTCGATGCATCAGGCGGGAACAGTATACACTCATACATATTTTATTTATTTTGATTCTTATCTAGATTGATGGGCTGCTACAAGATCCTTTTCAGCCACTCGCAGGGCCAAGGGCTGCATTGGATCTTAAAAGGGTCAAGGTCAATGCTATATTTATATAACTTAAAAGCACAAACGCATACAGCGTTCTGAAAGCATTCTTATGAGATTTGTATGCTGCCATCGTTTGAGCAATAGGTAAGTTGAGTTTACAAGACAGAGAAAATATCTGAAAACAATTTTTATTTGTATTTAGTACCCTGTAGTTCTACATGTAATTATTTCATGCTGCTAGGGGAAGGGATCTCAGTGGGTTAGTGGACAGATTTTCTGCTTTTTCTGCCTCAGCTTTCTTCTGTCTTTCGATATCTTGTGTCTGGGTGGGTGCTCTACATTGTCTCTATTGTATTTACCCTTCCTCTTGTGGGATTACTCATAAATGAAAAAGCTATACATTGGATCAGTTCTACTGTCCTACATACAAATGAGAGTGCTAAGATAGTCCTGGTAGATGGAGCTTGCTGACATGAAAGTATATGTCTGCAAACTGATAATATACTGAAGATCAGATAAATAGAAACTAGGTGCACACCACGGTGAAGAACAAACACTTTAATAAAACAAGAATGCTAAAGCAATGGTGAGCGCTTTCACTACCATCAAGGTAGCTTCATCAGACCTAATTAAAACAATCTTTCATTCACTATTTAAATACAAAACATACAATCAAAAGCATAGCCTGTTACTTAAAGTTGCAGTCACCTGAATAAAACATTATTTCTTTACACACACATAAATAGAATTAATATATAATGTATATCAAAAACTACATATATTCATTACAACGAAAAAATAAAATAAATAAACACATAAAAAGTGCAATAATGCATCAGTTTTTCAGGGGGCGAGATTTTAAATGGGGTTTCAGGGATACACGCTCATTGATGCCTGGAAACCTATCTACATTTAACCGTATAATCCACTGTTGCTCCCTGTCTTCTGCAAAGTTTTTAATATCACCTCCTCTTATGTTTGTAGCTATAACCTCTAAAACTAAAAATCGAAAACTATGTTCATCACCCTTGTGTATTATATGTTGCTCCAACGCACTCTTAGCCCTCTTATTTCTTACATCTCCTACATGTTCTAAAATACATTCTTTCAGATGCCTACTGGTCTTCCCTACATAGTATACAAAATACACTGAGCAATAAGAAAACTAAATCACATCTTTTGTACTACAATCAGCATATAGAGATGTCTCTACAACAAACCCTTTCAGTGAATTTTCAAAGTGATTCCCCATATGTATAAACTTACAGGCTTTACAATTTCTACATGAAAAGGTCCCTTTGCTATGTGACGGTGATGTATATCCTTTGCTGGCATTCTTATAGCATAATTGTGTCTTTAGTGACTTGCTGCTTCTGAAACTGAAATCAGGGTAATTCCCAATCAGCCCTCTAAACATCTCATCCATACTCAATATGCTTCAGTTCTTCTTAACAATGTCACAAATCTTGTTGACATTACTGCTATATGTTAGTGTTAGTCTAGTCACACTATTACTATGTCACCTCTCTCTGTCACTCAGAGTGATTTCATATCCATCTGAAAAATAGGGATTCCCTCTCGTCCCTCATTCTTCAAGAGCTTCAGCAATTAGGGCACCTACCTCACTCACCTTGTACCCTCTTTGTAAAAAAGTAGTCCTTAATTCTTGTAATGCTGCCTTCATATCCTCCTCCTCTTTATGTGGTCTCATTATTCTCATCGCCTGACCTTTCACAACATTCTTATAGCCATAACGGGGATGCATACTCCCCTTGTGTAAAAAAGCATTCTTCTTACAGGACTTTTTATATATAGAAGTCCTAACATCACCAAATAAACTCTTACTGATTTTAACATCTAAAAATTCTATAACATCAGATGAATAATTATTACTACATTTTAGGAATGAAGTAGTGGTGTTTAAATAGTCTACAAAACGTGTGGCCTCTTCAACAGGTCCATCACATAAACAAAAATATCATCCACAAACCTTTTATAGGTCAAAATGTACCTACAGAACTCATTGTTCAACATAACACTTTCCTGCTCCCATTGTGCTAAAGCCAGGTTGGTGTTGCTGTTCGCACAAGCTGTACCCATCGCTACGCCAACCTTCTGTAAATAGAACCTTTCATTAAACACAAACACATTATTTTATAAAATCAATTCTAATAAATTACACACCAAACTAAAACTTTTGTTGTCTAAGCCTGTTTTGCTTGACAGAAAGGTTCTAAGTGGTCTCTACCCCCCAGTCATTGGGGATAACAGTAAACAAAGAGTTCACATCTAAAGTTAAAAAAATCAACTTGGTCTTGCTTTGTACTTGCTTCACAATACGGAATAACTCAGTCAGAAATCTTTTGTATCCTTCAATATTGTATTAGTGGAATTAACAAAAGGGAGTAACATTTTCCTCACATAAGTGGAAAGAGGTTCTGTGGCCCATCTTCTACATAAATGGAAAGAGGTTCTGCGGCCCATCTTCTACTGGACACTATTGGGTGCATGGGTGGGTCGACAACATTTTTGTAGACTTTGGGTAGGCCATATAAACTCGGTATAATCTGAAATTCAACAGGAAAATACTTAAAAAGATCTTCCTCAATATCTTTAGTCACGCACATATCAAATAAAAAGAAAGCAAGTCTTTTCATAATCCCCTCCACCTATCCCCTATTTAACTGAACATAAGTTTCAGAGTCAGACAGTAAATCGGCCATATTATGCAAACAGTGTGTCTTATCTAATACGACAATACTTCTCCCTTTATCAGGGGGGCGTATTACTATTGAAGAAAGTTCTTTTAATTGTGTCAATGCACAACATTCACCTTCATTCAAATTAAACCTACTGTTGCTACAGTTACTTTCATACAATAAACAAACTTCCTTTTCACAAATAGCAGTAAACAGTTCAACAGTGGGGTCAATCACAGGGATAAACGTACTATTTTTCTTAAAAGACTCGTGTTCCTATACAGTCAACAAATTGTGTTCTTAAAGACAGATTCCTAGCAAACATTTTAAGGTCTATAATGACTTCAGACATATTGGACTGTTGGATCGGAATAAATGATAGTCTTTGTTAAGAAGACTATTTTGTTCAGAAGTTAACGTAAAATGAGGAAATATTTATAACTAAGTCATTTAAGTCCTTTTCCGTCTATTTATCTTGTTCTCAGTTTAGTCATTTTCTACATAGGCAATAATAAAAAATCCCTGGATTGTTAAAACCAGTGGCGGCTGGTGACTTCAAATTAAAGGGGGGCTGCAGGAGACAGTGGAATGGGTTGGGCCAATGGGAAGGGGTGTGGCCAACTAGAAAGAGGTGGAGCTATGCTCAAAACCACAACAACTGGAACTTTAAATACACTGCCCTGGGTGCCAAACTGTCATAACAAGAGTCCAATCAAGACATAAATGAAGCGCAGAAGAAAAAAATATTTCAATGCATTGGCTACATGACAGCTTACTTAATATCTAGATGGAAACGCAAAGGTTGTGAGGCATGAAAAAATAAATTACTTTTTAAATACATTACTGGAATGCCAGTCAAAATCAGGTATAAAAAAACAAGCAACACCCAACTCAAACCACTTCTCCTTGCACTGCAGTTCTAATTATAATTTATATTCAGCTTTATAAAATTACCAAGTAACATGCTGAAAGTAACAATCTCTATGATACCCCCACTTGTAAAAATGTTTCTTATCCAAAAAAGACCTGCTGCCTGACAACAAGTATCTACTTGTTTCACGGGGAAGACATGATCAAAGTAAAATATGAACAGCAACAAGAAACAAGCTCAAAATAAATTTCTTAAAGGATTACTGCACAAGTTATGGACCACACATGATAGATTGGCATTCTGTTTAGTTTACGGGTAAAGCCTGCAAAGATGACTGCAAGTCTCCAACAAATGTAATGAGCATCTGAAAATACTGTAATCCTGTCCTTTATTACAAATACTGTCATATGCATTTCAATACCTAAGGCTTATATGTTATCTAGTTATGTAAATATTCTCTGCATGGCAACAACAAAAAAATCTTTCAATGTTGGTAATTCTTTAACAGTATGCTTATTAAAGCTTACTTGCATCTTGCAATCTCCGACAAGCTTACCTGATGGTCATTAAAGCACTGCTACTTAAACACAGAGCAACAGGGCACTGCGACAGCATGCATTTTCTGAATAATAAGAAGCATAAATCAACAGTATAAAAATATGACAGAAAACCAGAACATTCTGCAAAATCAAGGACAGATGAAAAGCCACTGCCGTGCTTGTGTCTGCCTTGGATGGGGGAATACTCTGCACACTTACACTGCATAACTGCTCCTTGCCTTGCCTGGACACATCAAAAGTCACTACATGGGGGAAGTGGGGTGCAACAAGTATGTCACAATTTGAAAATTCTCTGGCTGACGGTGATGGCTTTGACACTCATACCTGTCAACCTCAGAGCAAGAAATCTAGACAAAGCCATACACAGAAGTGGGACACAGGCCCAAAAAAAAGGACAATTTTTAAATATTGCTCTTATAAACTTAGAAAGATAATAGAATAGTAGTAGGTCTTGCATTAGTATGAATTTTCTGAAGGGTATGAAATCTGAAACTCAAATGTCTGCCATTGTTTTCTAACTTCAGTCTTTAATGATTTGCCACTAATTTGCCAGAAAACCACAATTTTATGAAAAACGGACCAAAAATGTGATGCAAAAATATAAAATTGCCATAAAATACAGCTGGGACTGGAACCTGTCAAAGAAGGGATACTTTTTTAATATTAGTACTGTTAACTTGAGCAGCTGACAAAATTAGAGTATCTGCATGCATTTCTGAAATAAAAGTAATCTATAACTCTGATCATCACAGTTATTTATAATTGTAAACCCACCAAGTTTTCTTCCAAAATTGCTATTTTGTAGAGGGATTATCAGGGGGAGAGCAACATTTTGAGCCAAAATTGGGGACAGTTGAGAGGTTTGGATATTCCTAATTCTATAAAGTGATTTATTTCCATTTGCACATACCACACAAACTCTTAATGCAGGAAATCTGGAGAAGGCCAAATATATTGGGGGAACATACAAACAGTGCTAAAAATTGCTCTTATATAAACTTAAGACAGTTGATACAATAACAGGTCTTGCTTTAGCATGTATTTTTCTGAGGGTTATGACACTTAATGTCTGTCATTATTTAGTGACTTCATTCCTAAATGATTTGTCAGAAAACCACAAATTTTATGAGGAACAAACCAAAAATAAGAAGCAACATTCTATTCATTCTGCAAAAATCTGGACAGTTCAGAGGTATAGTTCAGCCGGGGCTGTCTTTGAGTTTGCTGCCCTTCCCCCCTCACAGTGACAGAGATTCTGATTACACCCACTATCTACACCTAACATAGCAGCAAAGGCATTAGTCAACAGCTGACACAGAAGGGTATCAAACAGTCAAAGGTTAGCCCATTTCTCTAGGTGAAAAGATACATTTACCGTCAACTGATGCAAGCCTTCTGATGGCAATGTAATACAAATATGAAAAAGAGATAAAACTGGCTCTAAAGCACAGAGACATGAAGACTTTACCATAGCCCTGCTTACCCAAGTCTAACTACAAATTTTGGGTGCCATCTATGCTGAATGGGAAGAGTGAGTAGCTGAGGTCAGTTTAGCCTTTTTGGAAAAAGCAGTGCAATTTGACATGCTGTCACCTGAGGAACCATCAAGTGCTGTAGCCACAGGAATGGCTGAGGATGGGTCATACAGGCTGCCAAGCATTGTATGATAATCACATCACATCTGAATTCAGTGTTTAGTAGTTTGTTTACTACACGATTTCTGCTAGTACCAAATTTGCTCTCTTTATTCTTGCCTCAAGCGTCTTTTTAGAGTAGATACCTCTCCCTGTTCAGGAAATAACATCACCTTAAGAGCATAACCTGTGCTCCTTTCCAGACACCTGACTGTCGGTGCCTGTTTTCAGAAAAGGCGTTTCATTTGTCTCAGGTGACAAACAAATGGCATAGCCGACAGCTAGTCTAATGCAACAAATAATATCAGTGACTGTGTACACCAAATGGACTAGATATCGGCTGCCATCCTAAACAAATGTGCTACTGAGAACTGCCAAAAAAATCTTAAATTTGACAACTGCTACATGGAATGGTTTTCAACAGTCACCAATGCGGTATACAAGTGTAAAGTTAGAAAAACGTTAGCAGAGAAATATAAAGTCAGCACGAATCTCAGAGTTTACTTGCATTAAAGTGTTTAATGGTATGCTTTAGTAACTCTCTGTAAACACAAATAGCGAAAAAATAGTAGAAATGCATATCAATTTAAGGCAAGCCATGTACTGTGAATGGCATAAAACAGAAAGAAAAGAAAAAAAAGACAGTAACAAAACACTGCCTTGTTTCCAGTTTCAAGAGATTTGTCTTGGGGAAAAGCGCAGTAGTGAATGAAGTAACAAATAAGTACTTACAGAAAGTTGGAAGGCTCTCTAAAAGGCGATGTAGCAGTGAAAAATCCCTTTTCTCTCTCACTGTCTTCCCCTCGCTGTCTCTATCTTCTCTCTGGCTGCTTAACACACTGGATGCCCAGAGGTAACTATGTAATTGGGCCGCTCCTGGCAAAGCTGCATCAGTGAGTTCCCCCAACAGCCACAGTCATAGATCCATGAAACTGCCGACACACTGGCTGCTACGCACCATCCCTCATGTAACCGACGTCCCAGTCTGTCCAGCACAAGCTAAACGCCCCACAAGAGCTCAAGTCTCCTCCTGATTGGTCCAGCCTGTAGATGATACAGTCCGGAGGTCTTCTGTTCTGTGCGGTCATCATCGCACAGACTTCTGGGCATCTGCAGGGCAGAGATGCCTTTCTCCCTATCCTGACTGCTGATACAGCAGTCTGGACTCGGAGTTCTGTGAGTTCCGGGAACTGCATGCACGCATGTGCAGAGTTCTGGGACTCGCAGTTTTTTTTCTAGGTTTATTTGTTTTGTTTTTTGTTTTGTTTTTTTCTTTCTACAGGTGGGGGGCTGCAGTCCTGCAGCACAAGCTGCCCCTGGTTAAAACAGACGTCTTGAGTATTAACCATAAACCTGCATCTACAGAAGAAACCTTTGGTTGAAAACTTACAGGACCTGTGCCTAGCTGTCATGTCTCACATGTTCAGCTGACTTTTCTGCAGCTACTACTCCCATTCTGGGTCAGTTCTGGACCCTTCTTGTTGTGATTCCTTTTCCAGAACTCTCTATTTCGTTCTCACATCACATAAAAGCAAGGTACCCTGTGTCTGATTATCTTTACAAAGATCCATTTCTTGTAAGATGTACCTCTCTGGACAATATGAAGAGAGACCTTATGGAGCTTTCAGACTGTGTGTCCCAGGCTGGTATAATACTAGCATTGAGCAGCCTGTTACCATCACTGAAGATGGTGCCACAATATGAGAAAAATGATTGATTTCAACACTTCTATGTCTTTCTGGTGTCATTCTAATGGGATTCATTATTTGTCAACATAGGAAGATATGGTTAACAGACTGCATTGCTTTTGCCAAGGATGATTTGTACCTGTCCCCCCCAGGTTTTTGAATACTGGCTAAAACATTATCCACCCCATAGTGTCTTTTTTAGGCAATGACAAACTGACAAACCTACCGACATGGCAAAATCAGCTCAACTGAACCTCAAGGTGTTACTGCTTAATATCAGGAGCCTAAATAAAAAAAAAAAACTACAATCCTTCCAAACCCGCCTTACCCTCAAGAATATAGACATCTGTGTTACCAAGACATGGTTTAAGTGACACAGAGTACCCCAGCAGTGTAAGGTTTCAGTGCCTTCCACACCTTTAGACCAGCAGCTGCACAGACAAGGGCTAAAGGTAGAGGTGTCTCAATATACATCAATAACAAGTAGATAGGATGGTCAGACAGGATGATGTGCTGAAGTTCCTCCACCTGCAGATCACCACAGACAAAATACCATACCATATCCTAGCTAGCTATAGCTCATCCTCCATTTCCCAAGGGTCTATAATACGAGATCGAAAACCCGTTTGAGCGAATCAGAATTGAGTGACACATAAAGCGCGAACTATGGTAACGGCGAATGTTCAAAACCGCGAAACACAAAATGTTGAAGTGTCGTGGTTGGCCACCTGCGATATAGCTCCGTAAGGTAAGTGTGCGATAGTTATGGACCTTAGGGTTAGGGTGCAGGTTAAGGTAAGTGCATAGATAGGTAATGTATGTAAGGTTTAGTGTAGGATTAGAAGTAGGGTTTTGTTAAGTGTATGTGTGTGGATTATTTGTTTTGTTTGGGCATATGTCTGTAGGGTAAGTGTGCGATAGTTACGGACCTGCGGGTTAAGGTAAGTGCATAGATAGTAATGTATGTAAGGTTCAGTGTAGGGTTAGAAGTAGGGTTTGGTTAGTGTATGCATGTCTTTTATTTATTATGTTTGGGTATGAAGTATGTAGCGCATGGTGGTGTTGGCTGACTATGACGATTAGAGATTTGAAATTTCGCAATTTAGGGGGTTCGGCGTATTTGCAGTTCGAGCTATGTGTGTCAGTGTTTTGGTGTTCGCTCAAATGGGTTTGTGATTATGTAATATAGACCCCTTCCCAAGAAGCTTACTATGCATACTTGGACCTACTGGAGACACTTAGTATCCAACCTAAGACCATACTAATAGAAGATTGTAATTATCCCTCCATAGACTGGGAATCCTACATGGCCTCAAATCTGCAGGCAGAGAGATTCCTAGACTTGATAAATACAAACGCCCTTCTCCAAATAATGAATACGCCCACTACAGGCTCCAACATATTGGATCTCATGCTCACAAATATGGGAGAATGCTGCATCCCACCCCACCCCCAGTGTCTCATCCTCCCTGGTAAGGTCATACTATAAAGCTGTCTCTTTTGAAATCAAAATCAACTCCATAATGCCATTAAAACTAGTAACAGTTAGGAACTATTCTAAGGCAAATTACCTTTTATGAAGTGATGGATGGTCAAAATTCAAGGCCCCTCCAAACCCTGAGTACAGATCAGCGTATGCTGAATTACTGTCAGAAAATCTGTACAACCATGTCAATGGTTGCATAGAGGTTGCTGTACCTACCAGAAATAAGTCCAGGACTAGCCCCAGAAACAAACCACCCTGATGGCATCCCAAATTAAACATGACATACAGCAAAAGGAAAAAAATATATTGCAAACTTCAGGAAGGGTAATTTCAATAAAGGTAAAAACTCTTTCATCAATCTAAATGGGCAACAAAGATGATACGAGCCAATTTTGATGTTAAGATAACTTTCCAGATGAAAGATAACCATAAGGCTTTCTTCAGTTATGTCAGAATCCTGAAGGGCAGCAGACAGCAGTGTGCTGAATTTGTGGTTAATGGTGTCTCATTCACTGAGCCTGGTGAAATAATGAACCTGTTAGCAGACAAATTCAGTTCCAACTTTACACCCCTCTCACCCCCACCATCACCAAAAAGATACCCTCAAACATAACCCCTCCAACTATAACTAGGGAGCATGTACTGACTGTAGTCACTAAAGCCAAGAACACTGCCCTCAATGGGGCCTAATAACAACCCAAGATACCTCCTCAGCAGTCTTAAATATGGCTACCTATTGAAATGTCAGCACTCAAAATGCTAAGTGTCAATAAGCCGGAAAAAAAAACTGAAAACACAGGAAAAGAGGGAATTTAAAAAACAAAAATCACTCTTCTCCTTTAAACTTTTTTTTGGGGGGGAGCAAGCCCCTCTGCACCCCTATGTTGGGAGGAAAGCCTCCCACACCCACATACTTATATAAACTAATTCCATGATTGCCATACCTCAGAGAAAAGGGAATATTCCTAGAAATGGCATCTTGGACTTAGTATATGTAAGCCCGGGTCTTCTTCACATGATCAAACTTTTAAATGTTCGGATTTTATATGGCCAAGACCATAAGATCGAACATTCAAAAGTTTGAACATGGTAATAAATAAATAAATAAATAAAAATGAACTAAATGCCCCCCCCCCCCGCTATTTAAATATACCAACTCCGAAATCGCACTACATTGTGGAAAAGGGAAATCTTCCCAATTGGAGATCTCCATTCAGACCTTTCAAACTTTTAAAAGTTCGATCATATGCTCTTGGCCATATGAAATTCGAGATTTTAAAAGTTCAATCATCTGAAGGGGACCCGTAAGCCTGATCTTTCAGCCATTCAGTCTACGTAATTTGAGACTTGCTACATTTCAAATGTTTGCCCTTAAATATGATTTATCACGACTTCTGGAGTCATTATTTAACTATAGTCTTAAAAGAAGCTTTGTTCTACATGAATGGAGGAGTGTGACAGTCATTTCCATTTATAAGAGAGGACCTTCAACAGATCCTGGAAATTACAGACCTATTAGTCCGACTGGTCTTATTTGCAAAGCCATGGAAGGAATTATCATGGAAATCATCAACAAAGACATAGGAGACCCCAGACAATGGATCCATCACAGTCTGGCATTCTCAAAGCAAGGTTATGCTTATTGAATTTGCTTGACTTCTTTGAAAAGATCACTAAGGCAAAAGAATGAGGGGAAAATGGTGCATACTGCCTACATAGATCTGGCTGAAGCATTTGATACAATACCCCACTCAGGCATTGTCAACAAACTTACAGAACTAGGTATAAACCCCTTTATAACATGTTGGATGGCTGAGTTGCTCACTGATAGGATGCAGAAGACTAGAATTGGTGAGGCCACCACGACAAAGAGACTGGTCATCAGTGGAGTTCTCTAGGGCTGTGTGCTAGGCTCCATCCTCTTTGGCCTCTCAGATGTCAAAGCCAATGTCAAAGCCCTCTGGCTAACGAAGTTCACAGATGATTGCAAACTGGAAGAGTTACTGAATCTCTCCAAGATGAGAACACCCCTCAGGAAGATGTAACAAAGACAAACGTTTGGTGCTAAAGCCATAGCTTAAAATGAAATACCAATAAATGCGGTATAGTACCTTTTAAAAAGTCTACCACCTCCGGTAACTACATTGTTAATAAAACACCCTTGAAAGTGAATTCACTAGTCAGGGATCTGGAAACTCATATAGATAGTAACTTAGCCTTTGACCAACATATGTCCAAAGAAGTAAGAAAATCTACTGTGTTGTTCAACTTATAAGCAAGGCATATCATCTAGGTCCAGAGAGGTCATCATACTACTGTACTTGGCCCTCACTAGACCAGTCATAGAGTATAATGTTACCTTCATGTATATCTGACCAGAACACATGCAGCAACTGGAACATCCACAAACATTCCTTACAAAAAGAATACAAGGAGTAAACACGATATCCTAGTCTGATCGCCTCAAAGCCTTGTCTCTTTACTCAGTATCATACAATCTTCTGAGTGCTGATTTTTGTCTGGCATACAACACTTCCCTGCTCCATGTTTTGATGAACCTTTTGCACATCCACAAAACAAACAGCATCAGAACTACTAGATCAAAAGATGTACATTTTGCTTACAACATAAATAGGGCGTGTTGGAGAGACAGATAGGTTTCCCAGAGAATTCCCATTCGGAATAGGTTCTCCATTCATGTGAAACAGAGTTCCTCCCTATCCTTAGTTAAGTTCAACTTGACCCAATAAATAGGTAATCAGAAATTCACCCCTGGTCTGGTGCCTATATTTCTGACGGACAGAAGTAGCCCGAAAATCACCCCTATATAAATCAAATTTGTGGGTCACATTTGGGTTACACAGCTAGACTTATAAGGTCCCTAGTGGTCATCAGTCCAGTATACACCTATGAACTTATGAAAGCCAAAATACACAAAGAAATTGGGGTCTAACAGGTGGTAATGTGTACTGCAGCTATGGTATTGCTCACAGCCTCAGCACTCTGGATGCAGGACTTAAAGGACAGATTCCCAAGCAGAATGGAACTCTTGGTGGGTAACCTATTGGAATATTCTCCAAAACACTGTAGCCCCAAAGGAAGAGAAAGAATGACAGATCTTACCTGCTTCATAGCATTACAAAGGTATTTTCAATAGACAAAGCTGCAGTACTACAAATATCACCTCTGGAAGCACTGCGAAAAAAAGCTGCTGATGTAGCAACTGCTGTGGTAGAATAACCATTGGGTAAAACTTCTAGGGTTGTAACTTATTTATCATAGAAAGACACTACACAGCTGAATAACCACTTCATTTGGAAAGGCACTGAAATGTAATAATTTTCCTTGTCTATTGTTCAGAAAGAAAAAAAAAACTAGTTTGCTTTCTAAGGAGTGCTGCCTTGCTAATATTGTATGTCAGCTACCTGTGAGCATACATAGCATGGAGAAATGTCCCTACAAATGAATTTGCTTAGTCAAACTGGTCTTGCTAGCCACTATGAGAAGAAAAGAGAGATTAGAATGCAAGGACACCCTCTTCCTGTGAAAAACAAGATCAAGAATAGCTATTCATAAGACATGCAACTCTGAAATATGCCTCATAAATGTTGCAGCACTAAAAAGGGTCTTAAAGGATACATATTTGGCATCTGCCATGTCTAAAGATCTAAAAAGGAGTAACCTGAACTTCTCCAACACAAAATAGATATCCCAAGGAGAACCAGCTATCTCAAAGGATGCCTGAGCAGAAAGGCACCTTTACTAAAGGCCTTACACATTTTCAGATATGTTAGAGCGACACCTTGTTCTCTAACAGGAAACTCAAGGAACTCCAGGTGAACTTTAATAGCAGTATGACTTGAGACCCCATCAAATAGTTACTATAAGTAATCCCACACAACTAGTGGTGGAGCTGAAATTGGATACTAATGGTTCAGTGCTACTCAAAAAGAAATGTGCTTCTTTTTATGTAGTGGAAGCTTTTCACAAAGCTGTGAGAAGGCTACACCCCTTTCTGGTATCAATGCTAAAATCATGCTATCATAGAAATTCCGGCAGCCATTCTGGTAGCTTGAGGGTGTGTGGGGAAGGATTTGTTCATCCTGGTGGTTGAAACAGAAACCTGTTGCACAGCAGAAGGTGGTGTGGTGGGGAAAGTGAAAGTTGAACATGCTGTTGTCAGAATTAGAGCAAATACAGAGTTGTCTTTAATACCATGTCTTCATGAAGCATTTAAAAATGAACATTGAGGGAGAAAAGGTAAACTAGACCCTTCAACCAAGGGGCTGTTAAAGCATCATGGTGGAGTGTCCCTATTGAGAGAATAAGAGAAATATAATAATATGCTTCACAATAGCGATGGAAGAAGATACATCACACTGCAGATGTCTCCTTGCCCCGAAATGCACTTGAACAACTCAGACTGAGAGTCCACTTGTGGGAGAACAGAATATTCTTGCTTGATCTGTCTGACAGACAATTAATTTCTCCCAGAATATGAACTGCTGTCAGAAAAATGTACCATTGCAAAGTCTGTTCCCAAAGATGTATCTCTTCCCAGCAAAGGAGGTAAAGGTGAGTATCTCCCTAATTGTTAATGTACAAAATATATCGGCCATTTGGCTGGGTATACAACCATTGGGAAATAACCTGAACAGAACCACTCTAATTTCCAGAATATTTACATAGTTTTGGCTCTTTGGCATACCAGGGTCCTCAAGTCCACATAAGTACCTCCAACACCTATCTGAGGAATGATATAAAGCGTGAACATTATCAAACGTTGTGGATCCTAAAATGACTTGCTGGCAAGCAAATTGCATGGCCGAGTCACCCACATCATCTCCTTCTTGTACACCTCTGAGATCCTGACAAGGATTGACCTCTCTTTCCCTCAGGATATAGTGTTTGCTGTAGATTTACTAGGCGAGGCCCTGAAATCCACCCAGAACTGGTTGAATGCCAACTACCCATGACTTAACATGTCCAAGAAGACCATACCATGGCTGTTCATGCCACCATGGGGAAATGTAATTTTCCAATCCTTGACCTCATTGTGGTTTACAATGGTGACAGGATGACTTTTGTGAGGAGGAAAGAAATTTGGCATGATTTTTGATGACAGGTCAAGATTTAGCAGGCTGAAGATTTACCACTTCCACTTTTGAAATATTTGTTGCAGCAAACACCTATTTCTTCCAAATGACCTTTCAGTGGTGGGTCATGTCCTGGTGTCTTCTCAGCTTGATTACTGAAGTCACTATACCTGAGGGTTGCCCGATAGTGAGCTCAGTTTTGGTCAAGTGATACAGAAATCTGCAGTGTGGTTGCTTACAGGTTCTTTTCATTTCCATCATATCACACCTTTTCTTCTGAATCTAAAAGGGCTGCCTGTTTAATCACACATCATCTTCAACATCTTGGTACTGGTTTATTGAGCCTGACATGATCTAGAGCCCTCATAATTCAGTGAGATTTTGGTTTCCAACTTCTCATCTAGGCTCTATGCTCCTCCTCACTGGGATTGTTGGAGGTTCTTAGGGCTTATATGGAGACCTCTGGAATTTGTGTTTTTATCCACCAGGAGCCTTATTTCTAGAACCTCCTCTCTAGTGGCTGAGTAGGCCCCAAATCTATCTGCTTAAACTATCTACTTTCAAAAGTCCCGTAAAAACACACCTCTTTGACTTGTTATATAACTGATAATTAATTTAGCCATACATGTTTTATTTTTCTGTTTTTTTCCAACCTTGATATCCATCTTTGAACTGTTCTATTTATCATATCAGTCTATCTAACCTTGAATAATGTTTCTAGGTTTAGCCATGATTACTGCACATTATTTTACTGGCATCCTTACTTATTCATTTTACCATATTTATTCTTATGTTGTTTTTTTGTCTTTCTAGCATTTCTTTTTATTTTTGTTATGATTGTTATGGTGCTTTAGTGCTTGAAAGAAAAACACCTATACAAACTTGAACTTAAATCATATTTCCATTGAAATGCTCCCATCAATTAAAGCTTACACCTTTCCCAAATGCTTTAAGATCAAGATAGGATGGTACCACCTTGAGTTACCAGGAAATCAGCTATAAGAAGTTCCAAATGCTTTCTATGTATAAAGATGGCCAAGAGATTCTAGAAACCATTTCCCACCCCATGAATTTTAACAGCTGGGAGGCATGAAGCTGTAACTTCTTGATTTGGACCACGATTCCCAGAGAATGGAGCAGCTGCAGAACAATGTTCCTTCCACAAACCAGACCCAGCTTGCTTGATGCAACTTGGAGTTAGTTGCCCAAATAGATTGAAGGGCAGTAACAATTGACATGCAGTCTGAGAGCACCCTAACAAATGAAGTGAGGCAAAAAGGCAAGGTTCTGAAATTCTTAGTCTCTGACCCAGAAATGAAGACCCTTCCCTGAGTGTTTTCTTAATTTGATATGAAGATAAGAATTTTTGAAGTCTAAATAGCACATCCAATTTGTCTTTGACAGAGTGGGAAGTACTGATTGCAAAACAACATTGCAGAGCTCTCTAGGGAAACGGATGTTTAAACCACTTAGATATAAAATAAGCTTAGTATCCGTACTATTTTGGTACTACAAGGAAATAGCAGTAAACCCCCTTTATCAGGAAGACCAGAGATATAGCCACTGTGTGAGCAGGATTTAGCCTGGTAGTTAGCGCAAAAGATTAATGCTATTTGTTGTTAATGTGACTCTTCTTGCAGTCCAGGGTTTCATTTCCTCAGCCTCCATCTGCCTACAGGGTTACTTAACAAATCACTTAACTAAACAGTGTTCCAGGGATGATTCTGAAAAGGGTACACATCGATCAGTGTTCTACCCTGGTTAACGAATACAAAATAAAATAAATAGCAAGCAGAGATTCTCTGGTCTTTCTTGCATGAACTTCAGTTTGCAAGTTCAATGCAGTATTTTTTACTTTTTCCATAGCTCCAGTATATTAATGTAATAGATTTCTCTGTCTTTCTCTTTCATGGTCATCTAACCTTGTAGTTGCTGCATTTATTCTTTCAGTCACCTCAAATGTCTCTTGCCACTCAGCCAGAAATTTGTTTTCCACGAAAGGTATGAACACTAATACCTGATCTCCTGTTTTATATTTTCTCATGTTTCATTTCCTAGCTCAATGCATTTGCTCCTTTTATATAGACATAGCCACCTTTCCAGGTTTCCTTAGCAACATAATGCAGTCCTCTTAAATATCTGCTGTACAATAGTTCAAATGGAGTAAACCTAGATGAAGCTTGTGGCATGTAGTAAGTAGGGTAATAACTGGTTGAGTTCTTCATATCGTTGTCTGTAACTTTCCATAGCTTGAACGTCAGCATTTTAATCACCCTCTGTAGTAATCCATCTATCTGTAAATTATAAAGTGATATCTTCAACCGTTTCACTTTAAAACACTGGCTTAACTGACGGAGTACCCTTAATGTAAAAGGAGTGCTTGGTCAGTAAGTATTTCTTTAGTGGTGCCCACTCTGGAGAATAATATCACAAATTCTGTGGCAATGACCATAGGATTGGCTTTGAATAATGGCACTACTACTTCAAGTTTTGTAGTACTGACCACTGTTACTACCATGTGATGCTACTCATTGCCAGACTTTACGAGGTGCCGTAGAATGTACAGAGTAATATTTTCAAATGGTACTTGTATGATAAGCACTGAGATCAAGGGATGTTTTTTATCCAGAATGTCATGTAGTTTTCTTGCATTCTGGTCAAGAACCACAGAAGTTTTCTGTCTGTTTCATTATGTCAACCCCCTCCCCCATATAAAATATATTACAACCTTGTCTAACTTTAACTTAAATCTAAAGTCCTTCTTATTCAAACAAGCAAAATATAGATACTTCCTCAACAATGGAATCACATTAATCCATCCAAAATTCCCTGTTCTCAGCCTAAGTTCTATATGTATTATAGCACAGCTGTAACTTTTTAAAACTGTATATTCTGTCTGATAATGTTGCAGATATACAGTGAGTACTGTGTGTGTGAGATTGTAATTGTTTAAAAATGCATATTCTGTCTAACAATTATATCATTATAGTGTTACTGTGAATATGTGCTATTTTTCAGCTGATTGGAAAATTAAAGTATTCCTGAGGTGAGACTAAATATGGTCCAGTAGGATTAGTGCTCTGTCTTGGTCAACCATTACAAATAAATAAATTAATTGATTAATGAAATAAAATGCCTAGCCAGAAAGTTCTGGCTAGTACTTCAGTCTTAGATTTGTCCATCCCAGCTGGCCGCCCAACACATGACTATGGGCTAGCTTCATTATTAGTGATATGTAAGGTTTTTGGTACTAGTAACTGATCTAAGATTTCTTTCCTTTCTTTATACTATGTAAAATAATAAAGTTTAATTCAAAACAGGGGCAAGAACTATTATAAACAGGTTATTCACTGTCTTTCCCCTACAATTTTGGTTATGTTCTGTCTTGCCTTACTTAAAGTAACATATTTCCATTGTACTTTTACAAAGGTAATTAGGCTTACTGTAAGACCACTAACTCAGGGTTACATTACTTGTCTTGAGGTGGACAATGTAGTTTCCTCCCCTCACACTGCTGGCACTGCAGCTTCTTCTATGCCTTCCCTTGCAAAGTGCAGTTGTAGACAAAAATCACCTTTTGCTTTATTATCTCCGCTATCTGAACAAGCATCTTGAGGGTTCTTTTTTCTTTAGGTCACCCTCCTTGTATCCCACTGTTTGCAGACACCATCCCCTCACTTTCTTTTCCTTCTTTATGTTGACATTCATCTGTAAAGGATATCTTATACAAATACATATTCAAAGTTTCTTCATTCTCACTTACAGATGCTTGTTACCCAGATTCTACATTCACTTGAATTTTCTACATTATGCAATTTCTTTATCTGTGTCACTTTTAGTATTTCCTACCACCTTTTTTTTTTGTTCTGAGGGTCCACACTCAATTATCCAACTTCTTCTGTCTTGGTTTTGTTAACATTCCTTTCAGATCTCTGTGCAGGCTTCTCTATTATATTGCCTTTTACTTTGTTTTTCCTGTCAGTTCACCTCCATTTCCTATCCTTCCATCTCTTACAGTTTTATGTTTCTGTTGCTCTATCACTCGGGCAAGCTTCTTATAACACAGAATCTTTTTAATTGTCTACTGACAACCAAATCTTTATCCCTTTTATAGCTTCTATGTTGACTCCATTTTACTGGTTTTGATTTCGAATCCCTATGTGTTCTACCATTTCTTTTTAAGTGTATCAGCCTGCCACACCATGTTTATGGAGTTTTCCTTAGCCCACATTTTCTATAGTGCATTAAAATGAGGAAAATCTTTTTCTAATATTATGTCATAAGTCAGATTGGGAGTTACATCAACAAAATGCAACTATTTTCCTAAAACTGTTTGTATTTCTACATGAGTAAGTAGACAGTCTTTTTACCTCCATATTTTGATTGTTGTTAATCTTATGCTTACATATTAAGGGACCTTGACAATGGTAATCATACTTCCAGAGCAGAGCAGAGACTGAACATCCCTTTTGTCTAATAATAGCATAGCTTTGCTGTAACACAATGGCATAATGCTGACTTGATTACTATAGCTGTATTCTAATTACTCTTGATACGAACAACTTCATTGCTTACATGCATTTCAGTTTTCACATTTCTACTGCTAGCATTCTTTTCAGCATTAGTAACACAGAACTTGCTGTTTTCTTTTTTTTTTTTTTTGTTTTACAGAAAATGGCACATTTGTGATGGAATTTTAGGCTTGGATACAGATAATTTGATTTTAATTGTTGTATTATAAACAAATAAGTATTCTACTAATGTTACTACTTTACCCATATACAGAGTAACCTAATATCCAAACTAGAAACCACATATAACAAAGTAGCCAGATTTGCTGCAAATCAACCTTACAAATCCCATCACTGTCTCTCATTAAAGGCTTTACACTGGCCTGAATTTTCCAACTTACTGCCTCAATCCCAACTCCTTACAATCCTAAATCCTGCCCATCCCTTGCAAATTCTTTGACACTTTATACTCCTCAATGCCTACTAAGAAGTACTAATCAATGCTTTCTTGAAGTTCATAAGCCAAACCTTTGGGAAAATACTCTATTGTCACTCAGTTGTAAAAAATTGGAACATATCCCTTTAGCCCTTGGACTACTTAAAGACAAAAATGCCTTCAAGAAACAGCTTAAATCTTTTTTTCTATCAAAGTGGATATATTCATGCTCTAAACTAATACCCAAGAAACATTTAGGGATAACCTAACTTAACTGTATCACTTCTAGCTCTCTCTCTCTCTTACTACTACCTACACATTTTGTTTTCCCGTCATATTCCATACTAGTTAGCTCATGTTACACTCAGTTCCCATAATCCCTTATTACTGTTCTTTAATTTATTTATTAACTTCCAAAGTTAACACAACTTTATCTGTATATTTACTTACTTCATACCTAGTACCTTGGTTCAGCAATGTATTGACCTTAGTCTTACCATATTTCTGCTTAGTTTCTTGCCATACTACGTGAAAATTTCCATATATGTATTGTATTGTGTTTCCATCCATTCTGAATATTCCTTTATTGCATGTTATGTAATTACTTCAGAAGTATGTATACTTAAAATGTGATCTGTATTTATCTTTGTTCTTACTATTTGTTTACTTAAAACTTTTTTTTTTCTTTTGGGAGTTTTTCTCCTCGGGTCTCTTTTTTTTGGGAGCTTTTCTCCTCGGGTCTCTGCTGAAAAAGGGCTTCTAAGAACCCAGACAGACTAACCTGGTTAACAAATGTAAAAATAAATAAATAAATAAATTATCAGTTATTGGGACTAATCTGCAATACCAATTTTATTATATTACTAAACAGAGCTATTTAAACATGCCTACTGCTGACATTTCTAAAATTTTCATTTTACTATTGCTGTTATATTCTATCCATAGTTTTAAAGCATGCTTTAAAACATGTATTTGTGTTCTTACTGGTTTGTCAACATTAAAAGTCCAGTTATAAAACTGTATGGCTCGTTACTTGGAGATTATTCCAGTCAGTCAAAAGTTCCTTTTTTAAGTTCATCAGAGTCCACATAATCAGTTCCCTACATGTCTGTATACATGCCTCTCCTGTCAGTTGGGATGACAAAATGTTTATCCAGCCCATTCAGTCACTGTTCTCTGGGGTGGCATGCCACTCAAAAGCCAACAGATTCCTTCTTCATAATTTTTTTATGGCAGGAACATTATTGGGGTGAGCATAGCTACCTGTTCCTCACTTGTACCACCTTCAGATTACTCTCTACTACTGACTCAATAATCATTTTCAATACATCTCCCATGACTGGGTTCGTCATGAAAGAGCAGAAGAAAAATAAAGCATCAGTAATACCAAAAATAAAGCATCAATAATGCCTCAGAGAAACAATAGCAACAGTTCTACAGGGAATTAGGAAACAAAATTTAATGTACTTGGTAGCAGAGGTAATACTAGGAACAGTATATGGCAAGCCTTGACCAAATGACTGCACTCTCCAGGAGTGTAAGTCCAAGGACAGACTGTTTTATTCAATACTCCACAGAAAAAATAAAAATAATAGTCCACTTGCCTTGCAATTCAAAATGAAAATTAAACAGTACATTTGGTGGTGGTGCTGAGGTAGCATTGTCGCCTCACAGTAAAACGCTGTCCGGTTCGATTCTCAGCTAGAGCTTCTCCGTGAAGACATGCATGAATGGGCGTACCTTCATTGAAGGTTGTGCGTCAGGGCTGGTAACTCGGCACGTAAAAATCAACTACCAATCATTAGCGGACCGGAGTTCCGCTGTGGCGACCCCTAACAGGGAAAAGCCGAAAGACTCAAACAAACATTTGGTTATTTTCCGATAATTACTTACAGTCCCTGTGATGTCCCCTCTCTGGGTCAGTAATCAAGGAGCCTTAATCCTCACCACTGACACTGGAGAGGGATGTTAACTTGGAACAAAAATAGATACGTGCAGTATTTCCAAATGCGGCTCTCTTCATCAAGTACAATTTCACTTAAGAGCACACAGGGAACACACTCAGTCTGGGGTCTGGGTTTCTCTCTCTCTGTCTCTCCTGGTCCCCAATAAGACTCCCCACTGGCATAGCTGTAGAGTTGAGTTCTCAGCCAAATGTCCAAGCAATGGAGGACAGAGCCACCACCTGAGGGTATCTAGTAACATAATCTACTACCTCCAGGATATACTTCTTCCCTGTGGAACTTGGGGTACTCAGAGACCCCAAAATATTCATAGCCACACATTGAAATGGCTCCTCAATCACAAGCAAAGGCATCAAAGAAGCTTTGACCTTGTCTCCTGTCTTGCCCACTTTTTGGCACTGCTCACAGGTCTTGCAGTACTATGTTACATCCCTTGCAATCCCAAGCCAGTAAAAGTTCTACATAATACTTCTCTTGGTACATTTTATGCCCATATGACCTGCAAAAGGAATGTCATGGGTATGGCTAGAAGTGTCAGACAGTAGGCTCTAGGCACTATCAACTGCTGTATTAGCTCACCCTCTAGCCCTCTCTCAGGGGTCCACTCTCTATACAGTAACCTTTTGTCCCAGTATACAGACTCCCCTTTTCCTTGGGAATCAGTTGCCTCCATAACTACCTCCCTCAAGCCTCTTAGTGTAGGGTCCAAAAGCTGACCCTGTCTCATCTCTATCATTGTAACTCTTCCCAGCTACCATTCTACAGGAAGTCTGGCATCCCCTGACAGTGGTGCCTCACTGTTAGCCTGGGTACTACTACTCACCTCTGCCTTGCAGACTCTCTGTTCAAGGGAACACCAGAACCTACCAGCAGCTGTGGCTCACCATCAGACTCACTGCTACAGGTAGCTCCCTCCCTGAAATAGCCACCTCACCAGCCCTGGCTTCAGGTGTGGGGTCTCTCTGGTTCTTCCCCAGGCTACCAGACCCACATGCCTGTCTCCAAGCCTGACTGCATGTAACTGCATGCACACAAGGTACTGCATTATAAAAATCATTCCTTATCAAGACATCTGCAGGGATATCCTCAAACACACCTACTTGCTTGCTTCCTTTTCCACCCTCCCAGTCAAGGCGAACCCTGACCAAAGGCATTTGGAATGGGGTCCCTCCTAAAGCTCTAACTGGAGTGGGCTGCCAAAGCAAGTACTGCTCTTCTTTAGCCACTGCAGGCTTCACAATGGTTATATCGGAGGCTGTGTCTCTCTTAGCAGTGGCCTGTTTTCCATCCACTAATATCGAATATAAAGTCTGGTGATAGTTTGGTACCCCTGTTGTCTCCAGACAACTTACCACTGGCATACTGTTATTCCCACTTGCTGGCTGCCCCACCTTTTGTTCCCCACCTTGCTTCCATTAACATCTATATGATACATGGCCCCACTGGTTACATTTCAAACAGTTAACCCTTGATCCTGGCCGTGCACTTGAACTAGTGACTTCCCCTGTTACTGGTAGACTGTGTTGGGGTGGTTTAGGCTGCCCACCATGGGTTCCCTTATATCCATTTGCAGCACTGAGTATTCCCTTCCTGTGCAGTGATGCCCTGCTTGCTCATCTGCAGAGTTACACTTCCGGTCTGACAACCAAATGCTCTTGTCCTCAGGCAAAGTGCTAAGAGCTTGAACCCTCACCAAAAGGTCTGCCAGCCCTTTAAAAGTGGTGACCTGACACCCACCCACTGACCTATGCAATTAATTGCTTAACTCAACAATATAATCACATACACTTTCATCTGCCTTGCGTCTATGCTCACAACATTTTATTCTGTAAGCGTCAGGTGTTAACATAAACATTCTAGTAAATGTTCCTTTACTTTGTCATAGTTTAAACAATTAATATCAGACAATTTAGAAACGGCAGTTAAAGATTTACCATGGAGTAAGGGGGTCAGGAACCATACCCAGAGCCCTTGGTCAACATTATACTGTTTACATACTCTTTTAGATATCGATGATATGAATAAAACTATCAAATTATCACCCTCTGTAAAATGTGGAAGACATTTACTGACCTTTATTGCTTCTGGGGTTTGGCTATTACCTTCCTCATTACCTCCATGACCCTGGCAAAGAATCAGCAACTCCCTCTCATGTTGACACTGCCTCTCATTTTCTTTGGCCTCTAAATGCAGAAGTCTCTCTGCTCATTCTAATTCCATCTGTTTCATCTTTTGTTCAGCCTCCAAATGCTGCAGTCTCTCTGCTCATTCTAATTCCAAACATTTGGCCTCCAGTTTAAGTCTCTTTAACTCCAGATGGATTTTTAAGTCCTCTGAGGAAAAGGTGAACTGTCCTGTTTCTGAAGGCTGCAAATTCCCATCACCAGGCTGGTTATCCTCCTGCTGGTTGTGACTAAGGCTGAAATAATTTCCTCTTTAGTCAGGTTGGGATGCACCAGTCCTTTTGCTTCACACACCTTGGCCAACTGGTTCTTTGTCAGCTTGCCATTGTCCTCTGCTGACATCTTTGCCTGCTTTCCCTGACTAAACTAAACCAACAAAAAATAAATGAAACTGTTCTGATAATGAAACTGTGTGTGTGGCTGTTGAGAATACACACACATTCAGTGACAACTGCCTACAGGCTACAGAAGTTCAATTAATATCCACACCACTGTTCACCAATATGTGATGTCCCCTTTCTGGGCCAGTAATCAAGGAGCCTTAATCCTCATTATTGACATTGGACAGGGACGTTCACTTGGAACAAAAGTAGATACACACAGTATTTCCAAATGCAGCTGTCTGCATCACACACAATTTCACTTAAGAGCACACAGGGAACACACTCAATCTGGGGTCTGAGTTTCTCTCTCTCAATCTCTGGGTCCCCAGAAAGACTCCCACTGCCACAGCTGTAGAGCTGAGTCCTCAGCCGAGTGTCCAAGCCAATTCCTCCACCACTCTCTCTGTGAAACCAGTGCTCTGTGTCCCTGCTCCATGCAGCTGACACACACACACACACACACACACACACACACACACACACACACACACACACACACACACACACACACACACACACACACACACGGGAAAAGGCTGGCACAGATTTACTAGCTATATACCCTTATGCCCAGACCTTAAGGTAGTTACACTGCCACCAGACACTCCAAAACCAGCTACTATATGGCTCTTACAATGGTTCCAAGTTATACTGATTGAAATTAATATTAATACAAATGATAGTGTTTGACCAATGCAGTAAGGCTTTCAGGAGTCACCAAATAGATATAAGTGGTCTCAAAGTTTAAAATATTCTCTAAAGAACAAGCCACAATAAAATGTTTAAATATATTTAATAATGAATAATAAAAGAACATGAAAAATATGGAATATCTATTTACAATAAACACCAGAGTTTCAGTCACAGGAAATATTAAAATAAGACAGATGAATAGAATCACACAGATACAGAAAAACAGTATTTAACTAATCTCGCTATATTTTCCTGACTGATCTAAAGAATTACTATTCCCTGGTCACTTACTAGAGCAAGGCAAGATGATGTAGGTGAGGGGTCTATCTTTGTTAGGTTCCAAAAATGGATTGCCCTGAGACTTCAGTCTCATCTATTATTAAAACATAATTTTTGTGATTGATTACAGAATGACATCACAGACATCTAGTCAACAGACTTCTGATCAAATTCACAAGTAAAACCATCTTGTTCCTAAAAACTAAAAGGTGACAGGAGAGCATGTGTTTGGAATCACAGTTCCACTTATCATCACCATGGCAGGAGATAAACTGGGCAGGTCAGCAGGAAATGCTGTATGGCTGAACAGAGATAAGACATCATCTTTTGAATTGTACCAGTACTTTATTCGACAGGAAGATGCAAGTCAATAATACACACACATAGAGTCAATAATACACACACATAGAGCTTTGCTAAGATCTGTTGCAGCTTCTGGAAGTCATAAAACAAGAAAACATTTCCACTCTTCCTACACAAGCTAATAAACCATTCTCTGGCACAGACATTTTGTCTCTGGCTGCAATCTGAACTATAAGACAGAATCTTTACGGCCTAAATTAAGTAATGTAATTTCATACTATTTTTCAAAGTTAACTGGACTGAAATTAACCACTTTTCTTCCAGTATCCTCTGTTAACATATATACATTGCCTCAGTTATAGCAGTACAGTCTGATATAAATGTATATTTATTTTCTGTCCAGCAGGACACATTCTTGATACATTTTAACACAAGCAACTTTACAAATACATTTTCAACACAAGCATCTGTGCAAGTCAGTTTGATCTACAAATGACATATAATTATTTACAAAATTCCAGTTATCTGTGCTTTGTTATGTTACACATCCACTGCCCTACTTCTCCTGGCATAGCTGGCAATACCTCACATTGTCACAGTTTCATACAGGAAATAAGCAGTCTTGTAGAAGCCTAAAGTTGTAGGTCTCAACCAGGCCCCAAGTCAAGTACTCATCCACAAATGAACCCTAATTGTCCTGTCACACTGTACATCTCCAGGGTCTTTTTGGTAAGCTTCTGCTCTTCACTTCTGAACCTTCAAATTATGAATTAACTTGCTGCCTTGCAGTTAAAGGCTACCTCTTTTTCTACACCATTAACTGTCACTCATTGTCTTGTGAGCTGTTTTTTCTGACTAACAATGTGGAAACCTTTCATTTCCAAGGCACCGTTAATAGCTCATATACATTTTTCAGACTCAACATGCCATAATGTGTCCAGTCGGACTCTCCCTGTCAACAAATGTAAATAAATAAATAAATAAATAATATAACATGGCATTAAGCAGTTAATCAATTTTGCAAAATTGTGATGTGGTGCTGGTTATTGTGCCACTACAAGGGGATAGCAGGAGAGATTTTGTTGTGGGATTACAGTACTCATATGAAGAGAAAGAGCAGGACACCCTATTAACATTGTAATACAAAGGGAATTACAAGAGCAATCTGTTTGGCTGCTGGAAAACTCATTTTAAAAAGACAGATACTTAAGAAGACCTAGAGACTGACCTCAGAATTTGGATGGAGCAGCTGTAGCACTGGAAGCCAGGTTTGCCTTCATTATGATGGCATGAGTAGAAAGCAGATGGGAAAACTATAATGAAAAATGATGTAGTAGCACTTGAATGATGACAAGGCCTTATTAAGTACTGTAAGCAGTGCTATTGTATGATGTGTGTGGACTGTATGAAGCTAATGATGAGTGTTTAATGACATCGGATCATATTAGTTACTACTGAACTTCATTGGATGTGCCATTGCAAGTGAGTTCAGTACCATGCTGGCCATGAGGTACAATGTATGTTTCTGAGACACAAATGCTGTGTTGGTTAAACTTGTTCTGATGCTCCATAACTGCAGCACTGATGATTCATATTTAGTTTATTATGTTAGTCTTGCTGTGACAGATCCTTGTCTGGAGTGCTGTATCAGTATTCCCAAGCAGGTATGGAAAAATGCACTGTAATGGAGCATGAGCAGACATGCTGCAGAAGTGTGGAAGGGCTGGCGAGTTCAGACAGGAATAGATTCAGACATTAATACTGTTATGCATGCTTAACCCTACACAAAGTTCTTGTCTGAGGAATGCAGTTTTCATATCTATCACCCTTTCTGCAGAGGAACCACAAGTAAGGCCATCCAGATGGAGAAGGAGGGCAGTGTGGTACACCACCCCCCATCCTCATGTGCATGTGGTCCCTGATGATCACAAACTTCTGCAGTTGAGGCAACATAAGATGAACTTCCAGCAGCTTATGAGCCTCCCACTAAGATCTGAAGTTGGAAAGTTAAGGTAGCCATTTCTTTGGTAGTGCCTCCAAGCTTCCACAAGGTGCCTTTTTTTTCCTTCTGTAGATATACCAGGATATGTTCTAGACCCTGTTAATGGAGCTTCTTGAGATAGTTCCTAGAAAGTCATGGTGAGAATCTTCACTCAGGTAGCTGGCAATGCATTTGTGATGGGAACTATTCCCCTTACTAGTACTTATGCACAAGTATGCTTGCATCCAGCTCTGTTTTCCAACTACTGCATCCCTTCAATCTTGTGTTATCCCGTATAGCCTGTGTATGGTCTAATGATACCCTCTACTAAATGTAGTTTCTTTGGCTACATGCACTGCTCCTTCATTATATGTCTCTCATTGTGAACTTTCTCTATGTCTATGGCAACATGTCTACCTATGCATGTGCCACAGCCACCTTTTCCTATTTTCCATCTCTGCTACTTGTGTCTCTGATGCTTACAACAGTACTCTTCATCTAGCCATACTTAACTTTTTATCAAGAATTGTCCCATTTTACTTAAAAATGTTGCCTTACTTGATGTACTCTTTGTCCGCATGCTTCCCATCATGCTACCTTGTGTGTGTCTTCTTGCTTGCTTTTCTCCCCATTGACTCTGTCATATGTCTCCCTACCTCTACCCCGATGCCTGCATTATGGGAACGTGCCTCCCCTTTGCCATACCCATACCATATAGTTATGTATTGGGAGAGGTATTCCTCATGTTGTAAATCTCACAGAGTGGAAGAAATAGTGAAGAGATGCATTTTCTTTTGGGTATTTTTAAGTGTCATGTTATTACCTGAGTAGACATGTTTGAAATATATTTATAATATCCAGCATTTAGACATCATATATAACCTTGTATGTTGTTATTTGGACATTGTGTGATACACTTTCAATAATTTATTTGTCTGGAAATGGTACCTGTCCTGTGTTGTTGTAAATCACCATCCACCATTTGATAGGTGGGATTCCACATATATGGGATAGTTATGGTATGGCATATGAATCCTGACTTGGCAAAATGTGTCATTCTATAATCTGTTCTTATCTATGAAGGTATAACATATGTGTTTTTAGTGTTGTATTAATCACATGATACAACAGTTTGTTGCTACTGTTTCACTTGTGACTTTCTGCATATGTATACACTTAATATTATTCAGGTATTTTGAGACATAGCATTCAGTTCATTGTTGTTTACAAACTTTGATTCACATTTGAAACTGTGCTTTACTATTTGTTCACTGTATGTGTTTCCCTACCTACAATATTGCTTGACTGTGTAACATGCCTGTCCAATTGTTGTGGACTATAACCTGTTCTGATATTGATTCTGGCCTTTACAGCTATATACATGGAAATCTCTAGGCCAGCAGTCATAGTATTTGCCACATGACGTTTTCATTATGTCAGACAGGGCTTATCATGGGCATATCTTTATTTATACTACGTGCTAATGTTTCATCACACAGTTTGTTAATTATACTACTTAGTCATGTGACTGTAAATTGTGCTGTGACTTTCATGAGGATATTTTATAAAAGTTCTGCCCGTCAGGATGGAGACCACTGATAGTATTTTCTTAGCTACAATACATTTTCCAAACTATTGTAGATTTATACTGCAGGCCTAATATATTCCTCAGTACTGCTGTTGACTCTGTGAGTCCTGCTACCTTGACTGTTCCATCTGAACTGGATGCTTTTTCTTAAGTCTCTTATTTGTATGGGGCACCTGTCTGGTTGTCCTAAAGATACTTTTTTCACTTTTGTAGATGCAGTACCATGTTTAGATAAGCAATGCTAACTGGTATACAACATCCACAAGAAAAATCTCATTGAAACATTCTTTGTACCTGCACCTTTGGAGGCCTGTACTCCCCTGACACACAGAGCTATGGTAGCATGCACCATGACATTTGCAGTGGAGTACACTTTGTGTGTATTTTCTCCTTGTACTCCCCTGACAGAGGAAGGTAAGGCAGCATGCACCATGACATCTGCAGTGGAGTACACTTTGTGTGTATTTCTCTCCTTGTACTCCCCTGACAAAGGGAGCTAGGGTAGCATGCACCATGAATTTGCAATGGAGTCACTTTGTGTGAATTTTCTCCTTGTACTCCCCTGACAGACAGAGCTATGGTAGCATGCACCATGACATTTGCAGTGGAGCACACTTTGTGTGTATTTTCTCCTTGTACTCCCCTGACAGAGGAAGGTAAGGCAGCATGCACCATGACATCTGCAGTGGAGTACACTTTGTGTGTATTTCTCTCCTTGTACTCCCCTGACAAAGGGAGCTAGGGTAGCATGCACCATGAATTTGCAATGGAGTCACTTTGTATGAATTTTCTCCTTGTACTCCCCTGACACACAGAGCTATGGTACCATGCACCATGACATTTGCAGTGAAGTCACTTTGTGTGAATTTTCTCCTTGTACTCCCCTGACACACAGAGCTATGGTAGCATGCGCCATGACATTTGCAGTGGAGTAATGTTGTGTGTATTTTCTCCTTGTATCTCCTGACACATAGACCTATGGTAGAATGCACCATGCACCATGACATTTGCAGAGGAGTACACTTTGTGTGTATTTTCTCCTTGTACTCCCCTGACACACAAAGCTATGGTAGCATGCACCATGACATTTGCAGTGGAGTCACTTTGTGTGTATTTTCTCCTTGTACTCTCCTGACACATAGACCTATGGTAGCATGCAGCATGGCATTTCCAGTGGAGTACACTTTGTGTGTATTTTCTCCATGTGTTCTCCCCAATGTACAGAACTATAGCAGCATGCACTCTGGCATTTTCAGTGAAATATACTTCAAGGACATTTTCTGCTTGTGACCTCCCCATGCACAGAGCTATGGCAGTTTGCATCATGATGTCTGCAGGGGATTATACTTCCTGAGCATTTTCTCCTAGCTTCTGTTGCATTTAGTGTGTTTAATGTGGTTTTATATGTTGTATCACCTGTTTATTTTATTCATTTGGTCCCACTCCTAGTTATCCATTCTGACTGTTCCCTTCCACCTTCATAGATATACAGGTTTTTCCAGGCAACTAGACCACTAACTGGCATTGTGCCCTGCCCACTAAGTTTTTGTCTGCTTATAGCCATAGCTTTTTGACGATCTGCAGGGTCCTACTGCTCCTCTCCATATTGGCTTTGTAGCCTACCATACAGAATCTATACAGAATTCTATGTCTGCCTCCCAAGCTCTGCCATTTCCTGGAGTGCCTGTCTACTCCTTTTACCTCTCTCTATCATCCATTCTGCATTGCTGGATCTGTGGATCTTGTACTCATGCTCCAGTGTGTCCTTACATGCACTGTACTGTGACAGGGCAGTGATCATGGTACCTTCAAAGGGCATGTATGTTTTGAAATTAGATTTTTTATTAAACATATGGCCTACTGCTCATTTGTATAAGTCTATGCTTGAAATGCATGGACTATTCCTTTAGTTTCTGCATTTAAGTGCACATGTCACTATTGTTTGTATATTATTATGCATGTGTTACTGTTCTAACTTATAACTCTGTAGGTGATACAGTATATTTATTTCTGCATTTTTTTCTGTAAACTAGTACAAACTGCTACATAACATCTGCATAATGTTGTTTTATACTATCACTGATTAACTTAGCTTAGACTGCCAATAACATTCTGCATAATGTTGTTTTAGGCTATTTTTGATTAACTTTATCTGTACTGTTCTTTGCAGTTGTTACGTTATTATCAGAACGTCATTACTTCCTTTCATTTCTCCCTATTTTGGCATATCTTCTTCAATTCCTATGGGGTGTTTATTTGTTTTGTGGCTTTCTGTCCTCTGTTCAATTTCTGCATTGCATTTTTTCACTACACTGCCGGTATATTTAATATAATCAGTGTCATTCACTGAATTGTTTAGTGTGCTTTGCCTGATGCTTTCAGAGCACAACTCAAAAAACTACCTCCTCTGAATCTAATCATCTTTTTTAGGGCAAAGCCCATCTGAAGAGTCATGTGCACTGGACAAAATCGCCCCTCGCAAGATTTAGAACTGACAATGCATTAATACAATTGCTGATGTGATTCATACATTATAAGTTTCCAGAATTTTGAAAATGCTTTCAAGTTTTTTATGTTGCAAAGTAGTCTCAGTAGCATAAGGGACTTATCATTATATTGATGCAATATCCTGCTTATTCATAGCTGTAATACTTGCAAGGCAGGTATGTTCTCCCATCCATGTATTTCCAATGGAAAAGATGGCTGAAAGCCAAGCATTATACAATGCATTTTCAGAACAGGAAAATATATTCAGCTCTGAATAAACTTGGTAGCAGGCCAAGCATTCTAACACTTCAATCGATACAAAGTTAAAAGCTATAGACCACCTGACAGGCTGAAATTAACTGTAAATGGAAACATGAACTACATGCTCAGATAGCAGAAACCTTCTTAAGTGCAAAATAGTTACTGTGTTAATCGGGGGGGGGGGGGGGGGGTACTAACCATTGCATGACTCCCGCAAAGGATATAAAGTGTCAAAATGTTCATGATGTGTAAATATTGTCTATTAGTCTCTGGAAATTAAAGATATTTAACATCATACAGTATAAAAAGTTGTGTGTCTCAACATAAGCTTGCTTTTCATTAAATGAAAAAGCTTAAACATAAGAATGAAACAATCAAGATGATTCTGTAGCTATTAAGACAGGAATTTCAGCCTGAAGTCAATGGACTCCAGCAATGTTTTTTTTTTGTTCATTTGATATTGGAATAAAATAATACGTAGCAGAATAATTTGATAACTAGCATGTTGGTTGGTCCCAAGAGCAGCAACACAAACGTGGAACAACAGTAGGAGCCAATTGTTAGCTACTAAGGATAAAAAACTATGTGCAAACACACACACACATGCACACACGCACACACGGACAGACTTTTAACAAAAAAGTCCTGTTTATGGTAATTCGGTTTTCCTTGGAAAAATAAATTGATCTGAGTAAAGGAAAATAAAAAGTGAAATTAAGGGACACATACCCATGCTGCTTAGTGTAACGCCCACACTGTGACTACAATATGCATATCCCATCACAATCCCAGCAGTAACACACCAGTACAATACTACTGTAGCAGCACAACTGCCTAGTCTTCACAGAATACTGTTGAAAGTTGTGATATCTGGGTTCAGGTCTTCCTTTGGGGCTCCAGGGATAAGTATGATTTTCCCAAGGGGGCACATAGGAGGATTACCTTGGGACTCTGTCCTGCTCTTAAGAAGGATGAACCCCTTATACCAGATATAAACATTACATACTTACAGTAACATCAGATGTAGATTTATAAAACAGAATGGTAACTTACCCACTGGCGTTTACCTTCCTTTTCCTCTCACGTCGTAAAAAGGCAAAAATCTAGCTGTTGTCTGTTTTGTGTGCCATTCTAGAGATCTGGAGAAGAAATGATCTGTGGTACATTATAAGATGGGAGCTGGGGAGCAAAACTAGTAGCATTGAAAAGCTTTGAGTCCTGAGCTGCCCTAATGACTTTTGACATTAGTCCTACTGCAACTGAAAAATGACCTGTTCATCCAGATTTATCATGCTGGTTGAGAACATAACTTCTAGACTCTCTTCCTTAAAAGCGTCTGTCCTTCTGTCCTATGTCCTTTCATTGCACATACAGATTAATTCTATATGGCTTTACTACCATTCCCCTCAAGGACGACCTTTGGTTAACTGATGCCCTACGCAAAATGGCTCCACAGCACCCCCACCCCCACCACACATCACCCGGTGCCCCCATCCTGGTCTACCTATACCACCAGATTACGTTTTTTCTTCCTTTTTCTCACTGTTTGTCTTACTCATCAGTTTTTCCTGTATTCATTCAACACATGTTAAAGGAACCATTTCTTTACTACAAAATAAATACTGGAAAAGCACCCCTGCTACAGCAGCACCCTAGATGGCCAGCTACGATTCCACTGATAATTGCATACTTTTTAAATCTGTCCTGCATTACTGCCTCAACTTCCATCTTGAATTTTGTTATCAGTTCTTAACTTGCATAGTGTATGAATGCACTTATGAACATATTATATGTTTCACTATTAGCAATTATGTAAACTATGATTAACTTTTATTACTTCACTTTTCTGAGCACTTTTATGATATTAGCTCTTATCTCTCTTTCCCACAAGGTAATTGCGGAAAAGAAAAAAAATTCAAAATAATGAGTCCGCATACACATTTACCAAGTAAATAAATATTTTCAAATATTTTCATAATTTCAATAACTGAGTTCATTTTTCTGAGTGAATAAAATTTTTTTGCATGACACTAGAATAGGCAGTAGTAAATATGCCTCAGAAGGTGTTATCATAGGCTTATCAGCAGGGCTTACAATGTAATACTGCTAAATGATCTATTGCTGTCTATAACAGTCTTCTAGTATGTAGTGCACTGTATGTCTGTATGTGCTTGCAGACATGCATGAGCATGTATGTATGTGTGCGTGCATGCACGTATGCTTGTGTGCATGTGTGTTATATTTGTGTACTTTCCTGAGTATAACTAAATGACTAGAGTTGAGGTTAATGAAAGTTTTGTTTCATAGGTATTTACTCCATGACTCAATAACAGACTTAAGGAATAACACTTTTGCCTCACAATAGGTTTTAGTTTGGATTTTATGTGGGTCACTTTTGACACTTTTTTCTCTTATTTTCTTTAGATCATAATGGGAGACCATATACAATACAGATATCTCACAAATGATACAAGATACAGCTAGTGATAGTTAAAGAAAACAGGAGTTCTATATCTCTGACAAATATTTTTAATTTGAGACAGGTATCTGGACTGTAACACAAGTGATAAAATATAGAACTTGCCTACATTTTAAATTTTTTTTTAATTCAGTAACAGTATGAAGTGGTCTTTTTTCAATAACTTTTTATGGAAGGAATGTTCAATATTCCAAAAACGCAGCCTCATATTTTCCTAATTTTATCATTAATTGTGGTGCTTGCAAGTATGGACAGTGCTGAAATTATACAAATGTAAGGTACACATTTGAAAACTGCATTTAGGAAGTTAATATAGAAGATAACACTTTCCATTTCCAGGACATTCATATGCCATCAATAACTTCTTATGGAAGGGGTGTTCAATATTCCAAAAAAGCAACCTCATATTTTCCTAATTTTATCATTAGTTGTGGTGCTTGCAAGTATAGACAGTGCTGGAATTATACAAATGTAAGGTACACATTTGAAAACTGCATTTAGGAAGTTAATATAGAAGATAACACTTTCCATTTCCAGGACATTCATATGCAATCAATAACTTCTTATGGAAGGGGTGTTCAATATTCCAAAAAAGCAACCTCATATTTTCCTAATTTTATCATTAATTGTGGTGCTTGCAAGTATGGACAGTGCTGGAATTATACAAATGTAAGGTACACATTTGAAAACTGCATTTTGGAAGTTAATATAGAAGATAACATTTTCCATTTCCAGGACATTCATATGCCACCATTACCAGCATTCTTTGATACATTTTCCCAAAATACACAGAATACAGTGTTGCTGTCCCACTCACTGAGTGCATTTTTGAAGCATGCATTATATTATTATAGCAACAATAAATATACTGGGCAGTTACAAAAAATGTATATGTGCCAGGCTATTACTGTATCTGCTGTTGTGTAAGTCAGCATATTACTGTCTGTGTAGGAAGAGGGAGGAACTGTTAATACACATATGTAGTCTGTAATAATGTGGCACACATTCTGACAATGATCCATTTACAGAATAACTTAGGATTCCTTACATGTGGCACTCCAACACCAGCTGTGGGTCTCTACTACTCCTTATTACAGCTCATCCAATAGCACTGTGTTGTTATGCTGTGGCCTGTGATGTACAACATAATACCTAGTAGTAATCATGGAAAGCATTCTGGCTTACCTGATAATGGCACTTCCGTTACATATATCATATGTAAACTACATCCTAGCACAGTTACAAACCTTACCTGCGTCTTCTCAAGACCTATGCATTAATATAGTCTTTTTTCCAACTCAGTATGCTTTATACACCTAAGCACATCTCCTCTTGCCTTGCACCAATATACTCTTTATGGCAGTGGTTCTGAACATTATACTATTGTACTGAACCTCTTCTCTGTAGTATTTATATGCCATCTATTAGTGTTTTCTTGCTACTGCTGTTGTGCATTGTCACATTATAGCACTGGCATTCATTATAATATGGTTTTGGGGGTGCCATTTAGAAACATTTCTCTTTTTCCTAGAAGAATCAGTTTTGAGGTGGTCTATCATACAAAAGTTCTAGGGTCAATGGGGAAGCTTTTGGGTATTTGGACTGTTACAAACATGACACAGATGTACAATGGGCTTTATCTTTTTTTCTGATAAGAATGTGTAGTGACAAATATTAGGGATAATTCTGAAAGATTTGCAATGCAGCAGCTGGTTTATTGTGACATTGCGATTAGCTATGTGTATGTGAAGACTGGCATCATGCCAGCATGCTGGGGAAAGGATGCTTCGTAGAGTATCACAGCCATATTAGTGGTAGCCATTATACTACTGAAGTGGTTACTCTGTGGGTAGTCAGGTGACTAATGTGACAGGCAGAATGAGGTGGTATGTTTAATACTATGCATGTTCACACATGCAGCAAAGCATCTCATAGCTGTAACACAGGTAGTGTTAGCGGGCTGTAAGCAGAGCAAAGTACCAGCACAGTTCCTTATATAAATGGTGAGGAAGGGAAGGGAAGATAGGAAAACCAGAAGTGGAGCAAAGACAAGCAAGGGAACATAAACAATGGTAACATGAAGGGAAGATGGGTTGAGTGAAAAGGTAGCAAGGTGCATGTGCAGGGAGGAAATCAGGTATATGGAAGGCTGCAAGGGCAAACTGGCAAGCATAATATGCAAACAAAGACTGACAGGAGGAGTATGTATATAAAAAGGGGTCAGAAATGTAGAGATGCAGACAGACAGTGGGTGAAGAAGTGGTGATGGGGTGGACTGGACCATAAACAGGGTATGGTGAGTGACACACTAGGAAAGAAAACTTCATGGTAGGGCACAGGTTGGTGTAAAAATGGCCTGTATTATTGACCTACAGGAGAACTCACCTAAATGTCAATCATCTGTCTAGCTGGCACCATAGGCCGACCCTGCCTGTCTTGGTTCAATGGATTGTGTCAGTTAGTTGTGCAACTCTATTATCTACCAAACACTGCAACTGCCATCAGGTGACCTAGGGACCCCTCCAGGCCACTCTTAGAGAAGGAGCCTTCATTTTCTTCTTTGAGGTGGAATCAAATGCTACCAATGAGCACTCCATATCACCTCCACAGAGTGACCTTCATCCCGCTGTGGAGAGAGAAGTATGGGGAGCAATGGTGACACAGCAGGAAGTAGGAAAACAAAAGAAACCAAGAGAGAGAGAAAAATACTCACCACGGTCATGCAAGGGGCCAGATGCATTGTGCAACACAGAAGCCATATACAGAAGGCATTCACTGTTCCAGAGACACCATCACTGTCATCTCTAATAATGGGTGCCTCCACTACTAGGTATGATCACTGTCAAGGTTGTAGTCTACAGTCTTCTGACTCCACCATGGAGTCACCTCAATAGGCCAGTTGCTCGATGTTCAACTTCTCAAGAACATTGCTACCCACTATTGGCCTGCTGAGTACAATGCCTAGCTATGGCCATTTGCAGGGTTGTGCAGGCTGACCATCTACTGCCTCCCCACCACTTTGGGGCCATAATGGTGTTCCATTAAATGCTCTCAAAGTGTTACACTACCATTCAAACAGGATGTCTTGAGTCCTGGTACAGCAGGGCCACATGGCACACCTGGTCAGCAATCACAACATGGAAGTTATACCCTCAGCCCGAAGAATATGATCCTTAATTTCACACAAACATCCAAGATGCATGAGTGGCTAGCACATGCACCTCCCATAACCATAACATGTATGGCAACTCTGCTGACTCCTATCACTGTGGCCCTCCCATGCAAATGATGATGACTGTAGCCTGTCCACCCCTCTAGCCTGTGGAGGTATGAAAATGTCTGATGCACAGCATGACAGGTCAGTGTACTATAGTGCATAGCCTGGGTGTGTTAATGCTAGAAACTATGGATTCAAAAGTTAGAGCAGTAACACACTGCAATTAGAACTATGGAGAAACCAGAACAAGTCCGGTATATGATAATTCTTTATCTCATGGAGGAGGAAACAATTGAGACATTTTAATATGTTTAAGATCTAAGGGGGAAAAGGCACACTAGCAGTACAGAGAAAATTCAAGGTATATTGTGAGCCAAAGAAGAATCTTCCATTTATAAAAGTCAAAATAAATCTGTTACAAGATTTACATGTTGGTGAGATAAAACAGCAAAAAAGTTAAAATGTTTATTAGCACAGCTGTAAGGCATAGTGTTGATGTTTATTTGCAAAGCTGTCAGGCATAATGTTAATACTTATAGGCACAGCTGTCAGGCATAATGTTAATGTTTAAATAAAATAAAAACGGCTCGAATAAAATCCAAAATAGTTTTATTGAATCAACACTCAGTAAGCACTTTCATCTCTTCTTGAAACTTCTTTAGACTGAATGCGTTAAAGAACAAACACCACATTTATACAAGTGAACTTCAATTAATGCTTAATTCGTAACATGCATCTAACCTAACTTGCCATACATATTCCCTTTAGTTCAGTTCATCTTCTGCATTAAAACTTGTACCAGGATTCACAATTAGGTCTAAAACAACAACCTTGAAATTCATTCTGCATTTGTCATTATTATATGTTTGCTTGACATTTTTCTCATCCTTGGTCCTTACTGCATACAAATGTTTATATATTCTGTGGCAAAGGGTTCTACAAATTTTTGCAACATAACATGCATTACAGGAGACACATACTATGAAATATACAACAAATTTTGACTTGCAGGAATATCTACCCTTCAATTTAATGTTAATATTATTCACTTTCATCTCAGTAATTGCTGTGTGTAGATAGGAACAAAAATTGCAGTCTTAGCATTCAAACATTCCGAACTTTTCAAGTCTCTTGTCAAGAAAGCTTAGCTTGGACTGAAAAAAATTTTTGAAACTTTTCCCTTTTTTGTTCACAAACATGAGTTTATCCCCCACTACATTTTTAACATCAGGGAAGCTACTTAAAGCTTTCCAGTTTTCTAAAATAATATTTTAATATCACTGTCGTCTACACTGCTTGCTACTATATGAATGACTTTCCTGTCTTCCTTTGCAATTGTCTTCCTCTATGCCAGTGTATTCATGAATGGATGAGAAAAAGCAAACATAGTTTCAAGTCTTTACTTTAAAAATATCATCATATATAAACATTTTATTGAAGATATTTTTAATCTGGAGAGGAAATACATTTTCAATGAATTTTCAAATTATATTAATAAAGCAAGTGAATACTTGAAATCTGCATCCACGTGTAATATACAAAGTGTATATTTTTTAGATGTGGAAGTTTACAAAGAATCAGGGAAATAATTAAGATTTTTAAGAAAAACATACAGAACAATAATTATTTAGATTTTAATAGTATGCGCCCTAAAAGAGCCAATATCAACATAATGAAAAGCCAGCTTACAAGAATAGATATGCTGATGGACAAAGATACTGTTTTTTTTTTCTTGAAAGCAATGTACTTTATGATAAATTACTCAGAAGAGGATACACTAGAGAAACAGTAAATGACAAGTACAAAAAGGTGTTAAAATAAGAGAAAGAAAAGAAGAGAATTT
Source organism: Protopterus annectens (assembly GCF_019279795.1). Taxonomy (NCBI): domain Eukaryota; kingdom Metazoa; phylum Chordata; order Ceratodontiformes; family Protopteridae; genus Protopterus; species Protopterus annectens. The sequence continues at coordinate 1,010,639,494 of NC_056743.1, read as the reverse complement.
CAAAGGAAGACAGGAAAGTCATTCATATAGTCACTATGCAAGTAGCAAGCAGTGTAGATGAGAGAAATATTAAAATATTATTTTAGAAAATTGGAAATTTTTAAGTAGCTTCCCTGATGTTAAAAAGGTAGTGGGGGATAAACCCATGTTTGTGAACAAAAAAGGGAAAAGTTTCAAAAAATTTTGTCAGTCCAAGCTAAGCTTTCTTGACAAGAGACATAAAAAGGTAGGAATGTTTAAATGCTAAGACTGTAATTGTTGTTCCTATCTACACACAGGAATTGCTGAAATGAAAGTGAATAATAACATTAAAATGAAGGGTAGATATTCCTGCAAGTCAAAATTTGTTGCATGTTTGATAGTCTGTGTCTCTTGTAATGCATTTTATGTTGGAAAAACTTGTAGAACCCTTTGTCACAGAATAAATAAACATTTGTATAAGGACCAAGGATGAGAAAAATGCCCTAAGTAAATATTACAATAATGGCAATTGCAGAATGAATTTTAAGGTTGTTGTTTTAGACCAAATTGTGAATCCTGATACAATTTTAATGCAGAAGATGAATTGAACTGGAGGGAATATGTATGGGAAGCTATATTAGATACATGTTCCCCCTCCAGGCTTGAATGATAAAGAGAATTGTAAAGTCTTTCTAAGAAGGAAGAGAATTAAGCATTAATTGATGTTCAATTAAGTTAATTGTATAAATGTGGTGTTTGTTCTTTAGAGCATTCAGTCTGAAGAAGTCTCGAGAAGAGATGAAAGCATTTACTGAGTGTTGATTCAATAAACTGTTTTGGATTTTGAGTAATTTATTGTGAATTTTGCAGTTTGATTTCACTTTCTGTTTTTTGTTGGTTTTATAATGTTAATATTTATAGACACAGCTGTAAGGCATAATGTTAATGCAATTCAGAAATGAGGTGGCAGAATGGTTACTGCAAATAACTTTCCATCCAAAAAGCTTGTGATCTGATTCAGAAATACTGCATTTAAGCTAGATACAGTAGCTGAATTCAAGCCTTTTTTTTCTCGCTGTAATACTTAAGTATTCTAATTTTGACAGCTAGGCATTACTACAAATCTCTTAACTATTATAAAAGTCTAGCACCCTTCGTCAATGATATTTAATTTTACAGTAAGTGGTTGTCACTCTTCTGTATGTTCATTTGTATTTTTAATAGTATTATCAATGCTAATTCTTTTGTAATTCCCTTTCTGAACTTTATTTTTTTATTCACACTTCATTCTTCATGGACTTTAGCACCCTCCACCAGCATTTAAAGGTATCCCACAATCCTATTGGGAGAGGGTGAGGCTATGCTATTAGGTATTCAAATTTCATGTTAATTAGCTATCCAGATTTTTGGACAAATGTCCCCTGTTTTCATGAGCCTTTGTCCATATTTTTGATGTCTGGAGGTTGAGAGGTAAGGGCAGTACTAGTTATTTATTCACTAGAAAAGTCATAGGGAGTCCTGCTATTAAGAAGCAGAACTTAACAGAAGTTGAATTGTACGGAAAGTCTAGGTGTTATAGTTATACAAGCTAAACTGAATAAGCTAATAACATGTCAATAGCACCAAAGCAGGACAAGCTCAGAATATGTAATGACTATTAAAACTTAAATGAAGCAATCAAAAGAGAACATTGTCAACTTCAGGCTGTTGGTTTTCTGAAATTAATTTAATTCTTGGAGTTAATTGTTACGTTATATCAGACTGTGGTCAGTTAAATATGTTGTTTGCCTCAATGAGATGTTGCCCATGTAGCCTAATATTAAAATCAAATGTGAGAACAGTATCGTTCTTATACCCAAAATGAGGACAGAGTTGTAGCATCACTTAACTGAAAATGGTTCATGCTACAGAATGAGTATTACTAAACATACCTTTTTATAGTCACTCATTATAGTCGATCACAAAAAGGGTCGCCAAAAGCTAATAAGATTCATGTTTATTTGAACTGTAGGATGGCTTTACAAGTTTAATAGATGTGATATGGATGGATATGCCCTAAATGTAAGTAAGGATTAAGCCCATCATATCTATATAAAAGAGAAAGAGCTCATGAAGTTTTAGCTATATTTCCGTAATGGATAACATATCTGGGTTGTGCTGAATGATTCAAATGTACATATCATCAGTTTTAATTACAGATACCACCTGTGTTCATAGGTTCATAGGGGTATACTAGTTTAATGTCCATTGGGGCCTTCATAAGCCTAGCCATGCATCCCAAATGTATACTACAAGTTTTTTGAGCTTTAGAGGTTATTTTAAGGAGTACTTGTGAGCCAGAGAATGATTTACAGGCTGCCTCTGTCCATTAGAGATGTAGGTGATAGACATGGGGTTTATTTCTGATTCCCCATCCACTGGCCCAGGTTTCTCCCGAACAGGGTTAGGGAACAACTCTGCTTCACATGGATGTGAAGCCTGTTCCAGAGGAAGGGAATTCTGAGACATATGCTTTTTCCTCCACTATGTCATATTTATGATGCAAGCAAAGTTCAACTCTCTAGACTTTAGACTGTAGCATATTAGCAGAAGTGTGCAGCAGATATAGGCTGGAATAGGTGTGACCCTATAAATGTGAGAGCCTAATTGTAGATGGTATGAGTGTGAGGAGCCAGAGGAGGGACTCACTACGTATATGCTCATTATATAGCAGTCACCCTACACCTGTCTCCATATATATTATACATCAGTCACCCTGCTCCTGTCTCCATATTCAGATATTATACAGCAGTGAACCTGCCCCTGTCTCCATATATACATATTATATAGAAGTCAACTGCTCCTGTCTCTGTATACACATGTTACACAGCACTCACCATGCTCCTGTCTCTATATACACATATTATACAGCTGACAACCTGTACCTTTCTCCGTATACACATATTATGCAGCAGTCACCCTGCTCCTGTCTCCATATACACATATTACACAGCACTCATCCTGATCCTGTCTCCATATACACATATTATACAGCAGTCACCCTGCTCCTTTCTCTGAATATACATATTATACAGCAGTCACCCTTCCTAGTGTCTGTATACACATATTATACAGCACTCATCCCGATCCTGTCTCTGTATACACATATTATGCAGTAGTCACCCTGCTCCTGTCTCCGTATACACATATTACACTGCAATCACCCTGTTCCTGTGTCCGTATACACATATTATACAGCAGTCACCCTGCTCCTTTCTCTGTATACACATATTATACAGCAGTCACCCTGCACCTGTTTCTGTATACACATATTATAACACAGTCACCCTGCTCCTGTCTCCATGTACACATATTATACAGCAGTCACCCTTCCTAGTGTCTGTATACACATATTATACAGCACTCATCCTGATCCTGTCTCTGTATACACATATTATACAGCAGTCACCCTGCTCCTTTCTCTGTATACACATATTATACAGCAGTCACCCTGCTCCTGTGTCCGTATACACATATTATACAGCAGTCAACCTGCACCTGTTTCTGTATACACATATTATAACGCAGTCACCCTGCTCCTGTCTCCATGTACACATATTATACAGCAGTCACCCTTCCTAGTGTCTGTATACACATATTATACAGCAGTCACCCTGCTCCTGTCTCCATATACACATATTACACAGCAGTCACCCTGTTCCTGTGTCTGTATACACATATTATGCAGCAGTCACCCTGCTCCTGTCTCCGTATACACATATTACACAACACTCATTCTGCTCCTTTCTCCATATACACATATTATACAGCAGTCACCCTGCTCCTTTCTACGTATACATATTAGACAGCAGTCACCCTGCTCTTGTCTCCATATACACATATTATACAGCAGTCACCCTACTCCTTTCTCCGTATACACATATTATACAGCAGTCACCCTTCCCTATCTCTGTATACAATATTATACAGCAGTCACCCTGCACCAGTCTCTGTATACATATATTACACAGCAGTCACCCTGCTCCTGTCTCTGTATACACATATTATACAGCAGTCACCCTGATCCTGTCTCCATATACACATATTACACAGCAGTCACCATGTTCCTGTCCCTATATGCATATATAATACAGCAGTAGCCCTGCTTCTGTCTCTATATACACATATTATACAGCAGTCACCCTGCTCCTGTCTCTGTATACACATATTATACAGCAGTCACCCTGCTCCTGTCTCTGTATACACATTTTACACAGCAGCCACCCTGCTCCTGTGTCCGTATACACATATTATACAGCAGTCACCCTGCTCCTGTCTCTGTATACACATTTTACACAGCATTCACCCTGCTCCTGTCTCTGTATACACATATACACAGCAGTCACCCTGCTCCTGCCTCTGTATACACATATTATACAGCAGTCATCCTGCTCCTGTCTCCATATAAACATATTACACAGCAGTCACCTTGCTCCTGTCTCTGTATACGCACATTACACAGCAGTCGCCCTGCTCCTGTCTCTGTATACACAAGTTTTACAGCAGTCACCCTGCTCCTGTCTCTGTATACACATATTACACAGCAGTCACCCTGCTCCTGTTTCTGTATACACATATTACACAGCAGTCACCCTGCTCCTCTCTCCATATACACATATTATACAGCAGTCACCCTGCTCCTTTCTCCATACACATATTATACATCAGTCACCCAGCTCCTGTGTCCGTATACACATATTATACAGCAGTCACCCTGCACCTGTCTCTGTATACATATATTACACAGCAGTCACCCTGCTCCTGTCTCTGTATACACATATTATACAGCAGTCACCCTGATCCTGTCTCCATATACACATATTACACAGCAGTCATCCTGTTCCTGTCCCTGTATGCATATATAATACAGCAGTAGCCCTGCTTCTGTCTCTATATACACATATTATACAGCAGTCACCCTGCTCCTGTCTCTGTATACACATATTATACAGCAGTCACCCTGCTCCTGTCTCTGTAAACACATATTACACAGCATTCACCCTGCTCCTGTCTCTGTATACACATATTACACAGCAGTCACCCTGCTCCTGCCTCTGTATACATATATTATAATGTAGTCACCTTACTCCTGTCTCTGTATAAACATATTACACAGCAGTCACCCTGCTCCTGTCTCTGTATACACATATTATACAGCAGTCATCCTGCCCCTGTCTCTGCATACATATATTACACTGCAGTCACCCTGCTCTTGTCTCCATATACACATATTACACAGCATTCACCCTGCTCCTGTCTCTGTATACACATATTACACAGCAGTTACCCTGCTCCTGCCTCTGTATACATATATTATAATGTAGTCACCTTACTCCTGTCTCTGTATACACATATTACACAGCAGTCACCTGGCTCCTGGCTCTGTATACACATATTATACAGCAGTCATCCTGCTTCTGTCTCCATATACACATATTACACAGCAGTCACCCTGCTCCTGTCTCTGTATACACAAATTTTACAGCAGTCGCCTTGCTCATGTCTCTGTATACACATATTACACAGCAGTCACCCTGCTCCTGTCTCTGTATACACATATTACACAGCATTCACCCTGCTCCTCTCTCCATATACACATATTATACACCAGTCACCCTACTCCTTTCTCCATACACATACTATACAGCAGTCACCCTGCTCCTGTGTCCGTATACACATATTATACAGCAGTCACCCTGCTCCTGTGTCCGTATACACATATTATACTGCAGTCACCCTGCTCCTGTCTCTGTATACACATTTTACACAGCAGTCACCCTGCTCCTGCCTCTGTATACATATATTATAATGCAGACACCTTACTCCTGTCTCTGTATACATATATTACACAGCAGTCACCCTGCTCCTGTCTCTGTATACACATATTATACAGCAGTCATCCTGCTCCTGTCTCCATATAAACATATTACACAGCAGTCACCTTGCTCCTGTCTCTGTATACACACATTACACAGCAGTCACCCTGCTCCTGTCTCTGTATACACATGTTTTACAGCAATCACCCTGCTCCTGTCTCTGTATACACATATTACACAGCAGTCACCCTGCTCCTGTCTCTGTATACACATATTACACACCAGTCACCCTGCTCCTTTCTCCATGCACATATTATACAGCAGTCACCCTGCTCCTCTGTCCATATACACATATTATACAGCAGTCACCCTGCACCTGTCTCTGTATACACATATTACACAGCATTCACTCTGCTCCTGTCTCCGTATACACATATTACACAGCAGTCACCCTGCTCCTCTCTCCATATACACATATTATACAGCAGTCACCCTGCTCCTGTGTCCGTATACACATATTATACAGCAGTCACCCTGCACCTGTCTATGTATACACATATTACACAGCATTCACCCTGCTCCTGTCTCCGTATATACATATTACACAGCAGTCACCCTGCTCCTGGCTCTGCATACACATATTACACAGCAGTCACCCTGCTCCTGTCTCCGTATACACATATTAAACAGCAGTCACCCTGCTCCTGTCTCTGTATACACATATTACACAGCAGTCACCTTGCTCCTGTCTCTGTATACACACATTACACAGCAGTCACCCTGCTCCTGTCTCTGTATACACAAGTTTTACAGCAGTCACCCTGCTCCTGTCTCTGTATACACATATTACACAGCAGTCACCCTGCTCCTCTCTCCATATACACATATTATACAGCAGTCACCCTGCTCCTTTCTCCATACACATATTATACAGCAGTCACCCTGCTCCTGTGTCCGTATACACATATTATACAGCAGTCACCCTGCACCTGTTTCTGTATACATATATTACACAGCAGTCACCCTGCTCCTGTCTCTGTATACACATATTATACAGCAGTCACCCTGATCCTGTCTCCATATACACATATTACACAGCAGTCACCCTGTTCCTGTCCCTGTATGCATATATAATACAGCAGTAGCCCTGCTTCTGTCTCTATATACACATATTATACAGCAGTCACCCTGCTCCTGTCTCTGTATACACATATTATACAGCAGTCACCCTGCTCCTGTCTCTGTATACACATTTTACACAGCAGCCACCCTGCTCCTGTCTCTGTAAACACATATTACACAGCATTCACCCTGCTCCTGTCTCTGTATACACATATTACACAGCAGTCACCCTGCTCCTGCCTCTGTATACATATATTATAATGTAGTCACCTTACTCCTGTCTCTGTATACACATATTACACAGCAGTCAACCTGCTCCTGTCTCTGTATACACATATTATACAGCAGTCATCCTGCCCCTGTCTCTGCATACATATATTACACTGCAGTCACCCTGCTCTTGTCTCCATATACACATATTACACAGCATTCACCCTGCTCCTGTCTCTGTATACACATATTACACAGCAGTCACCCTGCTCCTGCCTCTGTATACATATATTATAATGTAGTCACCTTACTCCTGTCTCTGTATACACATATTACACAGCAGTCACCTGGCTCCTGTCTCTGTATACACATATTATACAGCAGTCATCCTGCTTCTGTCTCCATATACACATATTACACAGCAGTCACCCTGCTCCTGTCTCTGTATACACAAATTTTACAGCAGTCACCTTGCTCATGTCTCTGTATACACATATTACACAGCAGTCATCCTGCTCCTTTCTCTGTATACACATATTACACAGCATTCACCCTGCTCCTCTCTCCATATACACATATTATACACCAGTCACCCTGCTCCTTTCTCCATACACATACTATACAGCAGTCACCCTGCTCCTGTGTCCGTATACACATATTATACAGCAGTCACCCTGCTCCTGTGTCCGTATACACATATTATACTGCAGTCACCCTGCTCCTGTCTCTGTATACACATTTTACACAGCAGTCACCCTGCTCCTGCCTCTGTATACATATATTATAATGCAGTCACCTTACTCCTGTCTCTGTATACATATATTACACAGCAGTCACCCTGCTCCTGTCTCTGTATACACATATTATACAGCAGTCATCCTGCTCCTGTCTCCATATAAACATATTACACAGCAGTCACCTTGCTCCTGTCTCTGTATACACACATTACACAGCAGTCACCCTGCTCCTGTCTCTGTATACACAAGTTTTACAGCAATCACCCTGCTCCTGTCTCTGTATACACATATTACACAGCAGTCACCCTGCTCCTGTCTCTGTATACACATATTACACACCAGTCACCCTGCTCCTTTCTCCATGCACATATTATACAGCAGTCACCCTGCTCCTCTGTCCATATACACATATTATACAGCAGTCACCCTGCACCTGTCTCCGTATACACATATTACACAGCAGTCACCCTGCTCCTCTCTCCATATACACATATTATACAGCAGTCACCCTGCTCCTGTGTCCGTATACACATATTATACAGCAGTCACCCTGCACCTGTCTATGTATACACATATTACACAGCATTCACCCTGCTCCTGTCTCCGTATACACATATTACACAGCAGTCACCCTGCTCCTGTCTCTGTATACACATATTACACACCAGTCACCCTGCTCCTTTCTCCACGCACATATTATACAGCAGTCACCCTGCTCCTCTGTCCATATACACATATTATACAGCAGTCACCCTGCACCTGTCTCTGTATACACATATTACACAGCATTCACCCTGCTCCTGTCTCCGTATACACATATTACACAGCAGTCACCCTGCTCCTGTGTCCGTATACACATATTATACAGCAGTCACCCTGCACCTGTCTATGTATACATATATTACACAGCATTCACCCTGCTCCTGTCTCTGTATACACATATTACACAGCAGTCACCCTGCTCCTGTCTCTGTATACACATATTACACACCAGTCACCCTGCTCCTTTCTCCATGCACATATTATACAGCAGTCACCCTGCTCCTCTGTCCATATACACATATTATACAGCAGTCACCCTGCACCTGTCTCTGTATACACATATTACACAGCATTCACCCTGCTCCTGTCTCCGTATACACATATTACACAGCAGTCACCCTGCTCCTCTCTCCATATACACATATTATACAGCAGTCACCCTGCTCCTGTGTCCGTATACACATATTATACAGCAGTCACCCTGCACCTGTCTATGTATACACATATTACACAGCATTCACCCTGCCCCTGTCTCCGTATACACATATTACACAGCAGTCACCCTGCTCCTGGCTCTGCATACACATATTACACAGCAGTCACCCTGCTCCTGTCTCCGTATACACATATTAAACAGCAGTCACCCTGCTCCTGTCTCTGTATACACATATTACACAGCAGTCGCCCTGCTCCTGTCTCCGTATACACATATTAAACAGCAGTCACCCTGCTCCTGTGTCCGTATACACATATTATACAGCAGTCACCCTGCTCCTGTGTCCGTATACACATATTATACAGCAGTCACCCTGCACCTGTCTATGTATACACATATTACACAGCATTCACCCTGCTCCTGTCTCCGTATACACATATTACACAGCAGTCACCCTGCTCCTCTCTCCATATACACATATTATACAGCAGTCACCCTGCATCTGTCTATGTATATACATATTACACAGCATTCACCCTGCTCCTGTCTCCGTATACACATATTACACAGCAGTCACCCTGCTCCTGGCTCTGTATACACATATTACACAGCAGTCACCCTGCTCCTGTCTCCGTATACACATATTAAACAGCAGTCACCCTGCTCCTGTCTCTGTATACACATATTACACAGCAGTCGCCCTGCTCCTGTCTCCGTATACACATATTAAACAGTAGTCACCCTGCTCCTGTCTCTGTATACAAATATTATACAGCAGTCATCCTGCCCCTGTCTCTGTATACATATATTACACAGCAGTCACCTTGCCCTTGTCTCCATATACACATATTATACAGCAGTCACCCTGCTCCTGTCTCTGTATACACATATTACACAGCAGTCACCCTGCTCCTGTCTCAGTATACACATATTACACAGCAGTCACCCTGCTCCTGGCTCTGTATACACATATTACACAGCAGTCACCCTGCTCCTGTCTCCGTATACACATATTAAACAGCAGTCACCCTGCTCCTGTCTCTGTATACACATATTACACAGCAGTCACCCTGCACCTATCTCTGTATACACATATTACACAGCAGTCACCCTGCTCCTGTCTCTGTATACACATATTAGACAGCAGTCACCCTGCTCCTGTCTCCGTATACACATATTAAACAACAGTCACCCTGCTCCTGTCTCTGTATACCCATATTACACAGTAGTCACCCTGCTCCTGTCTCCGTATACACATATTATACAGCAGTCACCCTGCGCCTATCTCTGTATACACATATTACACAGCAGTCACCCTGCACCTGTCTCTGTATACACATATTATACAGCAGTCATCCTGCCCCTGTCTCTGTATACATATATTACACAGCCGTCACCTTGCTCTTGTCTCCATATACACATATTACACAGCAGTCACCCTGCTCCTGGCTCTGTATACACATATTACACAGCAGTCACCCTGTCTCCGTATACACATATTAAACAGCAGTCACCCTGCTCCTGCCTCTGTATACACATATTACACAGCAGTCACCCTGCACCTATCTCTGTATACACATATTACACAGCAGTCACCCTGCTCCTGTCTCTGTATACACATATTAGACAGCAGTCACCCTGCTCCTGTCTCCGTATATACATATTAAACAACAGTCACCCTGCTCCTGTCTCTGTATACCCATATTACACAGTAGTCACCCTGCTCCTGTCTCCGTATACACATATTATACAGCAGTCACCCTGCGCCTATCTCTGTATACACATATTACACAGCAGTCACCTTGCACCTGTCTCTGTATACACATATTATACAGCAGTCCCCTGCTCCTGTCTCCGTATACACATATTACACAGTAGTTACTCTGCTCCTGCCTCTGTATACACATATTAGAATGCAGTCACCTTGCTCCTGTCTCTGTATCCACATATTACACAGCAGTCTGTACACACATATTTTATATATATATATATATATATATATATATATATATATATATATATAGGGTTCTTATCAGCAGACCGAAGACGCATGTTTCGAATACGTCTTGGTCGAACTGACAAAACCGAAACTGCAAAATATCGAAGCAGCATGTAAATGAATTCTTTCCCTGGGAAAGAATTTGCTTGGCCGCTTCAGTTCTTTGCCGTTTTCGGCACTGTAGTGCGATCTCAGAGCTGGTATATATAAGTAGGGGGGTGTGGGTGCCAAAGCCCCCCATGTCAGGGGGTGTCTCATGTTTTTTTTTTTTTTGAAACAGCGATTTTTTTTTCCCTTGGAAAAAAAATGTCTGTTCTGACAGTTTGGTTTTGTAAGCTTTCGCTTACATGGAGTCAGTAATCACCGTTCGCTTACCTAAGCGTTCGGTGATCTAATATAGACCCTATATATATATATATATATATATATATATATATATATATATATATATATATTTTTTTTTTTTTTTTCCAAAGAGGCTATGCTCAACTCCGTAACAGTTAAATGCTGAGCAGATAAAAAATAAATAAATTAATTAAAACTAGAACTTGAACTCATTTGTCTTTTCTTAAAAGCCCCAAATACATATTTTCTAATGCAGTAGTTCAAACAGCAATGCCAGGCGCATATTAATTGCACATGATTTCAGTTGCAGACGTTTGCTCTAAAGGTCTGCCTTAGACTCTACTGTTAAGACACTTAACAAATGTGCATTGTTAAACAGCAGTGCTGCTCGGACACTAAACAACATCAGGATTTTAGCCAACAAACTGGCCTTTCACATGCATTTAATATGCACAGAAGTGATCTATATGTTTTAAGCACCACGTATGTATCAAATACTAAGGGCCCATTGGAGTCCTACAAACAGCAGCACATTATGCAATAATAGATACACATATAATCGAAGCCCAAATTACTATTAAATATTTGCAATAAACAATTCTTTTGTTTTTTTCAGGACTAGTGTATAACATTTTCATATGCAGGAGTATCTAAAAAAGAATGCTTCCAAGTAGTCTGCAAGAATCTACCTGACAGCACGATAATAATGCAAGTCACGGTTTCATATTCAGCCTCCTATGAAGCCCGCTAACCTCAAGAAATACACAGTAGGTATCCTACTCATCAAATAGCTTTAGTGCTAAAATACAAATCTTTATATAATTGCTTTTACTTGAAACAGTAATAGAAGGCAAATGTATAATTTCTGGTTTCATTTGCCCTTCACAGAAGCATTTCTAAACTGAAACAACTAAATTTTATAAGGATGTTGATTAGCTCTTCAGTATCTGCTTTGCTTATGAAGTCTAATTGGTTTTCCTTTTCATTTAACAACCAATATCGGGAAATGAGTAGCTTTGCCGACCTAAAAAAAATCAGTGACACTGCCTTCAGCATACAGGTTATGCTTAAACAGCAAATTAAACACCTTAGATAATAAAGGTGTTTAGGCTAGAAAAATAGACTATGGTTAGCATTTTAAAAAATACAGGCTTTTAAGTTTAGCAATACAGCTTTGCCTCAAGTGCTGTTTTTGAGCAGGAAAGTATAGCAGCTAATTATAGATCCCAACAGCACAGCGCATTTAGCTTATAAAGCAACCATGTTATTTTCACCAGTAGCATTTGTAAAGCACTTTTCAATCAATTTAAACAGTGGCATTTATAAAGCAATTTAAGAGCAGTTTTAACATCAGGCTAAGCTTTAGAGAAAGAAGCAGTATAAAGTAGCTAGTCATTTTATAGGCAACGTAAACCACATTTTAATACCCCAGACACTGTCGAGCAAACAGACTGTGAAAACAGCCAAACATCCCCCCATCCCAGTGTCTCTAACAGGAACCAGGGGGATATTATATTTTGTTTTAAGAGATAAAGAAAGTTTTGTGGGATTAGCACAAATTGGAGCAACAAAGGCAGCAATGTCACAGCACCTGCTGAATTAAAAAGTTAATGCACAGCAGGACCAAAAGTCAACTTATAAAGAACTGGGGGAATGGCTAGATGCAGATTCTGATGGTATGTTTCAGTTCAGAGCATACAAATACACTCAGGCTACAATTCTACCTGAGTTTGTTTTTTTTTCATGAATGAAATAGAAACTCCCAGCACATAACTGGAGACAAGAGTGTGACAGGGTATAATATTTGCTAAGTGTCACAGGCGGCACATATTAAAAAAATCCACAGTTCAACTTGTTCATGCATGTTAAAAGAGTGATGAAGAATACAAATAATGTCAATGGAGGGGGAGGGTAATCTTAAAGAAGGGCCGAGAGAAAGGCAAGACACGGCTTGAGTTATATAACACAGACACACATTACCAGGAGGATGCTGAAGCAAACGTCAGCACTAACCATCACTGGCACAACACACTGCACATTTCAGATGTAAGGTGTACAGCTCCTTGCAATCGCACAATAGGCAGGCTGCTAAGTCATCCGTCTCATTAACTGCCTAATACAATGCACACAGACCCAAGATGATCTGCTCTCTCAGAGGTACTGACTGTACGATCCTTCCTCGTTTTATTTATTTATTTTATGCAGGTAAATCCACTAGGCACAAGTGTCTCTGATCAGTGGTTAGTAGAAAGCATTGCCTGGTTAACTGACTTTTGTAATAGTTAGAGAGTAGGTAAATGGAAGCTGAGGGGATCAAACTCAGGACTACAGAATAAATACTTTTTTAATAGAATGAATATTCTTAACAGGTCATAGCTATAATCCTCTGTGACAAACTGTCAGACAGATGATGTCGACAGAAAATAGATTTGTAAAATCCATATGCTAATAATCAGTTTGAGAATTTATTTTATGCTCAATTTCTGAGTGACTTGCTTGGTTACAATCACCTGCATTAGAAGCTGAAGTTAAGTGCAAACTTGCAGTACTGTGTTTTATTCTTCTGTTAAGTGCAAACTTGCAGCTTTAAAAGTACTGTATTTTATTTTTTCTGTTACCTAATTGTTTCACTGAATAGTGTGCTATGTGTCTCTGTGCAGTTAGTTCCCCACCCACCCTCCTTATTCTTGTCTTGGTGTTAGTGTTGGTGGCTCTGGAATTGCCCGCCCCTCCTGTAAGTCTGCATTTGAACACTCCTCCTTTGCTCACTTAACTAAGTACAGTCAGATCATATTATGAGTCTAGTGTTCACTCTACTTAATACAGAGAGAAGATTTGAGAAGGCCAACCCACTTAGGTTCTTCCTTCCTCTCTCCTTGCACTTCACTAAAAAAAAATGCACTTTATTCATCTGCTTTTACTGTATTTGTGTTTCCTCCTACTTTATTTTGCTTTTGCCTCTTCTTAAAAGTACTCAATTTTATTTATTCTGCTGCATTTATTACTGCTTGGTAGTAGCCTGATTAAATTGTAACTGTTATTCTAAGTCTTTTGGTTTAAGCACTTGGGCTTCATACGGGTTGTTTTACATTAAGAAGGTTTGTGGTCTGCACTGCTGTGGCTGGGCAGGTAGCTTACATCCTTCTAAGCTGGGAATTGCTGATTGAAGGCTCAATGTCTGCTATTCTAAAAGTGTACTAGTTCTGGTTTAAGCACTTGGGCTTCAAGCCAGTTATTCTACATTAAGAAGGTTTGTGGTATGCACTCTTGTGGGAGGAGAGTCTGGATTCTGCCCTTCTGAGCTGGGAATTTCTGGTCACAGGCCTATTGTGCCTGCTTGTTTGAACTGATTTTTTTCTGAAATTGGTGTGCCTTGTTGCTGTAGCATAGACCAGATTCAGGCCTGCTGAATCTAGCTTTGTTTGTATAACATGAGCACTGATCCAGGCATTCTTTTTTTGAAGAAGGTTCCCCTGCACCCTAGTGGCAGGAGTGTGCAGTTAGAACTTGTCTGATTGAAGACTGCTGAAACAGGGCTCAGTTTTGAGCTTTCTTCTGGTTAATTGGGTAACTTGTTTAAATCAGTTTGTTCATTTTCTATTGTTTTATATGTATATATATATATATATATATATATATATTGCACTTTATTCATCTGCTTTTACTGTATTTGTGTTTCTTCCTACTTTATTACTAGGGGCATTGACTACAACTCTGATCTGAGATATATAACAATAAGTATCCTTTTTTGTGCATTTAAAGTGTTTTTTGATTGTATCTGCTTTATTTTCTGACCTTTTTAAGCTAGTATAGTCCAGTTTTCATGTTGGTGCTGAATTCAGGGCTGTGTTACAAGTATCTGTGTTTGCCCATACCTTACTTGGATAGAAGGATTTTGACCTGTGAGAGAGGGGAGCTTTGAACAACCTATCTGTCCCTGGAGGAGTGTTATCAGCCCAGAAATTAGTAGTTTATTGGCCATTTTGGGCTAATTTCTATTTCTTTCATTTCCCTGCTATAAAAACCACATTTGCCTGGTTTTGCGCACCGGGCAGCGTCAATTAGCTAGGGTATAACTATTCCTGGCTCCACAAAGTCTCCTCTTTAATTTTTTCCTTGGAACTAGACAAACTTTACACTTAAGCACACAAACCATTCATTTCTCAGCCCGGCACTTGCTCAAAATTTAGAAAGCACTTATTAACCCTAGCACTAGACCCCCCCCTATACTGTACAGAAGGACAAGGCTCTCTATTCGACCTTACCAGCCAATCAGTAAAACAGTTCACTGTACCTATCCAGGCATGTCTAAAGGTCAGTTTCAGGTGTACTCTCCAGTCCAACTGGTGAATCTGGGCATTTTGAGGCAATGTTACAACTGCCTCATGTACACAGACACTACTCTCCTCCTACCACCAAACACTAATACATGCAAGAGATGGAATTATACACCCAAACTGGAGGCTAAGCTCTCTCAACCCAAGACAGGATCAGACAGTCGAGAGGAGAAGGGAAATACTTGCATCACACCAACAGTCTCACATAGACCCATTAATCCAGCACTGGGAAAAAAACACACATAAATACATGAAAACATACTCAGAGGCTCTAAATAAAAATCTGCAAAAGCAACAGAGACCTCCAAGGCAGACATCCAAGCAACCTCCACCCCCCCAACACAAACCATGAAACACATACTTCACAAAACCAGTGTGCCACCCAATCACAGCCCTTAAGGCAAAATAACATACCCAACACACTAGTAATAGGTGACTCTATAGTCAGGCACATTGATGTCCCACTCACTAGGCTGAACAATGAGAAGGTTACTGTTAGCTGCCTGTCGGGTGCCAGGATCCACCACATAACACAAGCACTCAGGTCACACCAGAACAAGTATAAATACGACTCTGCCATTGTCCATGTTGGTGTGAATGACCTGAGCCGTACCTCCCAGGACTACATGAAAAGAGACATGGAAGAGCTCTCTGATCACGTAGCCCAAGCTGGTGTGACCCTGACCCTGAGTAGCATCCTGCCCTCACCAAGAATGATACCACAGTATAAAGAAAAAATGATCAATTTCAACAACTGGCTAAGTTTCTGGTGTCATTCAAAGGTGATCCAGTGTCTGTCCACCTGGGATGACATGCTCGACAGTCTACGCTGCTTAGCTAGAGATGGCTTGCACCTGTTACCCTTAGGCTTTCAAATACTGGCCAAGCCTCTTGTCACCCCCATAGTGCCTTTTTTAGGCAAGGCTCAAAAGACAAACCCACTACCGTAAATAACACAAGTAACAAAAAACTGAGGGTAATGCTACTCAATTCCAGAAGTCTAAACCTCAAAATGCACGCACTCAAGGCACTCCTCAGTATGGAGAAAATCGATATATGTGCAGTAACAGAAACCTGGTTTTAAGGCTCCAGAGAGCACCCCAGCACTTTCAGGCTACAACTCATACCATATATTTCGGCCACAGAACCCGGACCAAAATACAAAAGGCGGGGGAGTAGCCATATTCATCAAGGATAATCACACCTCCAGGTTAGTGGCACAGCACAATGCTTCAGAGATCATCCATGTGCAACTAACAACAGGAAAAATGGCAATTCAAATTGTAGCTTGCTATAGATCACCCACCATGTCCCAGGACCCCCATTCCGTGTTTCTGGAAACACTGGGAAACATAAAGGTCCTACCAAACACCCTAATATTGGGTGATTTCAATTACCCAAACATAAACTGGGAGAATTACTCAAGTACTAACTCCCTTGCCCAACATTTCCTAGAATTTATAAACTCAAATGCCTGAGGTGACAACATATTGGACCTGGTCATCACCAACATGGGTGACCTGTGTTCCACACCAGAGGTCAACCCCTCTCTGGTTAGATCTGACCATAAACAAATCATTCTGGATATCCACATTCCGTCCCACCCCTGGTCAAGGAAACCATTGTGAAAAACTTTTCAAAAGCAAACTTTACGTTACTTAAGACCAAGGTGGAAAGTTTCAAAGCCCCCATTCTAAAGGATAACATTGTCCAAGCTGCAAAATCCTTTACTAATGCATTCTACGCGCGCCTACAAGAATGCATGGATCATGCTATCCCAAGCAAAACCAAGACTCAGTCCTCCAAGAAAAGGAAACCAGTCTGGTGGACCCCTGCCATAAAGAAGCTATACAACAGAAGGAGGAAACTAGTACAGAAAAGAGTAAAATCCCAACAGTATCAGCAAGAAACTACAATCCCTCATAAAATCATCCAAGGCTAGCTTCAAAGGAAAAATTGCCAAGGACTCCAAAGATAACCACAAGGCATTCTTTAGCTATGTCAAGAATCTAAGTGGCAATGCTCAGATCTGCTTGGAGTTAGTGCAGAATGGCACAAAATACATTGAACCGAACAATATCGCCAACATCCTGGTAGACAGGTTCAGTGCAAACTTCACCCCCCTCTCACCCCCAAAGGGCCCATAACCATATTAGAAGAATGTAGAGCCCCTGAAATCACAGACACTCAGTTTAAAACAGCCCTCTCCAAAGCCAAAAACACAGCTTCAATGGGACTGGACGGTATCTCAGGCTGCATCCTACACGAGCTCAAAGATGAACTAACCCCTCACCTAAACACACTGTTCACACTCAGCCTCTCCACAGGCTACATACCCATAGAGTGGCGCACATCAAGGGTTATTCCACTCCACAAAGGTGGAGTCACAAAAGACCCCGGGAACTATCGCCCTATAAGCCTGACTAGCTTTGTCTGCAAGGCTATGGAGCACATCATCATATAACTCATTAACAGAGACATTGGGAACCTCCAAACATTGGACCCTACCCAGTTCGGCTTTGTTAAGGGCAGATCATGCTTCCTAAACCTGGTGGACTTCTTTGAGACAGTTACCAAGGCTATAGATGAGGGAAAGGTGGTACACACAGCCTACCTAGACCTTGCAAAGGCCTACGACACCATTCCCCATTCTGGTATTATAGAAAAGCTCACCAGCCTGAACATAAACCCCTATGTCAGAAGATGGGTTGCCAACTGGCTCATGGACAGAACCCACATAGTGAGAGTTGCGGGAGCTAGGGCCGACTCTAAACCGGTTACAAGTGGTGTTTCCCAGGGCTCAGTCCTAGGACCCCTCCTGTTCGGCATATACTTCTCAGAGGTACAGGCGAGCACAGGAGGACTATGGCTGACCAAGTTTGCAGATGACTGCAAACTAGGGGCTATAATTGACTCTCAGGCTGACACAGACATCCTCCAAAAGGGTCTCACTGAGATGGATACCTGGTGTCAAAATCATGGCCTCAAGCTAAATGCCAAAAAGTGCATAGTCATCCCCTTTGGAAAAAACAAAGTACTCACAAACTACCATATAGGTGGTAGTCCCCTAAATACGGAAGATGTAATAAGGGATCTGGGGACCCAAGTAGATAGTAATCTCTCCTTTGATAATCACATTGCCAAAGT
The DNA here is from genome assembly GCF_019279795.1 of Protopterus annectens. Classification (NCBI taxonomy): domain Eukaryota; kingdom Metazoa; phylum Chordata; order Ceratodontiformes; family Protopteridae; genus Protopterus; species Protopterus annectens. The sequence goes on along the minus strand of NC_056743.1, from coordinate 1,010,620,583 downwards.
GGTTAGAAAATCTTTCTATGTGGACCACCTAATCACAAAAGGGTTCACATCCAGATCAAAAGAGGTCATTGTGCCCCTCTACTCATCAATCATCAGACCATTCATAGAGTACAATGCCCCATTTGGGATGTACCTTACAAGACACCTGCAACAGCTGAAAAGACCACAGAAGTACCTCACCAAGAGGATCACTGGCCTCAAACAGATGCCCTATGCAGCTTGACTGAAGAATCTCCAGCTGTACTCAGTTGCATACCACCTACTCAGAGGTGATCTCTGCCTGGCATACAAGGTCATGTCCAACCCAGAATTGATGGACATGCTCCACCTAAATAAAACCATATCCCCTCGAGCCACACAGTCTAGGGATCTAAACCTCACCACAACAATAAATAGGACATGCTGGAGGGATAGATTCCTGTCCCAGAGACTTCCCATGCTTTGGAACAAGATTCCAATCTACATTAGGCAGAGCTCCTCACTAACACTCTTCAAGAGAAACCTTGACGAGTGGATGGGAAACAGAAAGTTTACCCTGGGGATTACTTTAGTGGCTCTGCTGGACAAAGGCATAGGGAACTTATCTAAGGGGATGACAAAAGCCAACACATTCTGGCTAGGCTTATAAATGCCTTCGGGCAGATAGCATAGTATCTACCTATGAACCTATGAACCTATGTACCAAAAATTGTAGACAACCAAAGAGGGCTTTGTTTCAGCAAAAGAAATGTCCCGGGATGTTGAAAGTGAAGATACAAATGCAGAGCATGTTCACAGCTCAGATCCAGGCTAAACAGGGATTTATGGTGTCTGCCACTCCCACTGACATTGGAGCTGGGAAGGGGGTGTTTGTTTATTACTTATCACACAATGGAGCAATCTATGCCTGTAACAAGTTCAAGGAAGTTTACACACAAGCCCTAAGTTGAAAGTATCTGCCTGAGAGGAAGGGTCTTAAGAGTCATTATACTCTAACTCAAGGTAGCCTGCCTGCAGTTACAGGGCAGATCATATACTTTTGTTGTGTCTTTCGGCTTTTCCCGGTTAGGATTCGCCACAGCGGAAGTCCGGTCTGCTAATGACTGGCAGTAGATTTTTACGTGCCGAGTTACCAGCTTTGACGCACAACCTTCAGTGAAGGTACGCCCATTCACGCATGCCTCCACACAGAAGACACTTTAGCTGAGAATCAAACAGGACAAAGTCTTACTGTGAGGTGACAATGCTACCCCAGCACCACCACTGCAGTCATATACTAATAATGTAAATTACTATAAATCCTTTTTCCTACCAGACTATACTCAGCACTCTTAGAGAAAAGTGGTCTTCTAATAACATGTTATTCACTAGTGCTGGAATAAACCCCCCAATGTATATCTCTAATATAGTAGCTTAAACAGCAATATCATACACATATCAAATGGATATCAGTTCAGTCAAGTAAAGGGTTTGTTTTTATACATTGGAAATGGATATTATAGAGGTGGCCAGTCATGTTTTTTCTTTTGGCTATCAGTTCAGTAGCAGGAATTTGTCCCATACCGCTAAACTGTCCAGAATTTTGCAGAAAGTCTAGATTTTTTGCCTTATACTCTTAGTCTGTTTCTCATAAAATATGTGGTTTTCTGGCAAATCACTGAATAATGAAGTCACAAAACAATGACATATATGCATGTTTCAGACTTCATATACTCCAGAAAATTAATGATTATGAAAACTGTTATTCTAGCAACTTCATAATTTTATATGAGCAATATTTAAAATCTGTCTCTGATTTTGGGCCTTTGTCCCTCACTGTTGTTGGCTATGTCCAGAATACTTGTGCTAAGAGGTTGAGAAGTACGATGTAACCTAATGGATTACCTTAAACAGCAGAGTTATGTACTTATTGAATGCATATTAATTAAAGAACAGTGTTACTCAAATCATACCTCTCAACCTCTCTGTACAAAAATCTGGACAAAGCCTAAAATGCTGGGGTACATAGGCCAAAAAACAGGGACAGATTATAAATACTGATTTTATAAACTTGAGAGTTGGTAGAATAACAGGATTTGTAATAGCATGCATTTTCTGAAGAATATGAAGTCTGAAACTCAAATGTATGTCATTATTTAGTGACTACACCCCTCAGTGATTTGCCAGAAAACCACACATTTTATGAGGAGCAGACCAAAAACACGAGACAAAATGCAGGACATTCTGCAAAAATCTGGACAGCTGAGAGCTATGACTGAAATCCAAACCAACAACAAGGTTATATTCATATATGATCAGTTTAGCAAGTAAGAAAACTTTTCAGATTAATTTAATTCCCACAGCAATATCATGCATATTTCAAAAGCTTAAGGCTCAATAGCAATAAAAGTAGCTACACATTATGCAATAACAGGTACATACAAGATGGAAGCCAAAATTATTATTAGCTGTGTGCAGTATCCTTCTTCAGGACTGCTAATTAATATTTATGTATGAAGAAGAAAAGACATTGACATTTCAGCAAGAATGCTTCCAGTTAGCCTGCTGCATATTTCTAATAAAGCAAATCAGTTTCATGTTCATCTCACAACAATTATCCTCTATACATTAAAACTGAGTGAATGCCCTGTTTATATACCAGCTGCATTGCTTAAATATGTACATGTATTTCCTTGATCAGTGAGAGTCAGGCAACTGCATTGCTTTTGGATGCATCATACAATAGTACTGTCTAGAGGAAAACAGTTTTTAGTACTTAATAAATAAGCGCCTATCCAGGCATGTCTATGGGTCAGCTCCCGGTGTTTTCTCCTGTCTACCTGATGAATCTGGGCATCTTGGGGCAATGCAGCAATTGCCTCATGTACACAGACAATCCTCTCCTCCTACCACCCAAACACTACAACCTGTGAGAGATGCACTTATATAGCCAAACTGGAAGCAAAGCTCTCTTCACCCAAGACTGGACTAGACAGTCAAGAGGAGAAGGTAAACACTTGCACCACACCACACTCATCACATAGTCCCTCAAAACCTACACCACCAAAACACACACATAGAAACACAAAACACACACCTACATTTGTGGAGGCTCTCAAAAAAAAAATCTACCCAAGCAACAGGGACCTCCAAAGCAGAAACGCAAGCAACCTGCACCCCCCAACACAATCCAAATGGCACACAGCCCACAAACTCAGTGTGCCACTCAACCACAGCCCATAAGGCATAACAACGAACCCAACACTCTAGTCATAGGTGACTTTATAGTCAGGCACACTGATGTTCCACTCACCAGGCTAAACAAGGGAAAGTTACTGTCAGCTGCCTGTTAGATGCCAGGATCCGCCACATAATGCATGCACTCAGGTCACTCCACAACAAGTACAAATATGACTCTGTCATTGTCCATGTTGGTGTGAATGACCTGAGATGTACCTCCCTGGACTACATGAAAAGAGACATGGAGGAGCTTTCCAATCTTGTAGCCCAGGCAGGTATGACCCTAGCCCTGAGTAGCATCCTGCCATCACCCAGAATGATACCACAGTACAAGGACAAAATGATTGACTTCAACAATTGCTAAGCTTCTAGTGTCATGCTAGGGGGATCCAGTATCTGTCTGCCTGGGATGACATGATCGACAAATCACGATGCTTTGCCAGAGATGGCCTGCACCTGTCACCCTTGGGACTCGGGATACTGGCTAAGGCTCTTGCCACCCCTATAGTACCTTTTTTAGGCAAGATTCAAATGACAAATTCACCACCGTAACAGGTATAAGCAAGCAAAATCTGTGGGTAATGCTACTTAATGCTAGAAGTCTAAACCTCAAAATGCATTCACTCGAGGCACTCCTTAAAATGGAGAACATCGACACCTGTGCAGTGACAGAGACCTGGTTCAAGGCTCCAGAGAGCACCCCTGCATTACCAGGCTATAATTCATACCACACCTTTCGGCCACCTAACCTGGACTGAAGCGCTAAAGGCAGAGGCATATGCATATTCATTAAGGATATCCACACCTCCAGGCTAGTTGCTCAGCATAATGCATCCGAGATTATCCAAGTGCAACTAACTCTGGGCAAGACTGTAATCCAAATTGTAACTTGCTACAGATCCCCCACCATGCCCCAGGATTCCCACTCCTCATTTCTTGATACACTGGAAAATATTAGGGTACAACCTAACACCCTAATAATGGGCAATTTCAACTACCCCACCATTAACTGGGAAAACTACTTATGTACCAACTCTTGTGCTCAATGTTTTCTGAAATTCATAAATTCCAACACCTTGGATCAACTTATCCACACCCTCACCAGGGGCAGCAATATCCTAGACCTGGTCATTACCAACATGGGCAACCGGTATTCCACATCAGAGGTCAATTCCTCTTTGGTCAGATACGACCACAAGCAAATCACCCTAGACATCCACATCCCACCCCCACCCCCAATTAGGGAAACCACAGTAAAAAATTTCTCCAAAGCCAACTTCACGCTTCTTAAGACAGAAGTGGCAAACTTCACGACACCCATGCTGACGGACAATAGAGGTATGACTGCTGAATCCTATACAATTGCACTTTATAAGCACTAACACGAGTGCATGGATCATGCAATCCCTAACAGAACCAAGATGCTATCCTCCAAAAAAAGGAAGCCAATCTGGTGGCCCCCTGCTATAAACAAACTCTACAACAGAGGAAAGAAACTGCTGCAAAAAAGAGTAAAATCCCATGATTGGAGGAACTCCATGGTTAGCCTCAGTAAGAAGCTGAGATCCCTCATAAAATCCTCCAAAGCTAGTTACGAAAACAAAATCGCCACTGATTCTAAAGACAACCACAAAGCATTCTATACCTATGTCAAGAATCACAATGGCAACACTCAGACCTGCTCTGAGTTACAGCACAATGGCACTAAATATACAGAACCAACTGATATTGCCAACATCCTGGCAGATAGGTTCAGTGCTAACTTTACCCCTCTCTCATCCCCTAAAGGGCCCATCTCTATACCGGAAGAATGCAAAGTTCCTGTAATGATGGCTGCACAGGTAAAAAACACACTCTCCAAAGCCAAGAACACATCATCCATGGGACCTGACAACATCCCAGGCTGCGTTTTAATTTAACTGCAGAATGAAATGGCACCCCACCTAAGTACCATGTTCAGTCATAGCCTTACCTCAGGCTTTGTGCCCACTGAATGGTGCACAGCAACGGTTATCCCACTCCATAAAGAGGGGGCCACCATGGACCTTGGAAACTACCACTCCATTAGCCTGACAAGCCTGGTCTGCAAGGCTATGGAGCGTATCATCATGGAACTTATAAACAATGACATTGGTAATCTCCAAACTCTGGACCCTACCCAGTTCGGGTTTGTAAAAGGCAGATCATATCTCCTAAACCTGATAGACTTCTTTGAAGCGGTCACCAAAGCTGTAGATGAGGGTATGGTGGTTCACACAGCCTATCTAGATCTTGCCAAGGCTTTTGACACCATCCCCCACTCTGGAATTATAGATAAACTCACTAAGCTAGGTATAAATCCCTATGTCACAAGATGGGTTGCCAAATGGCTCACTGATAGAACCCACACTGTGAAAGTAGCAGACTCTAAATCCAACTTCAGACCAGTGACAAGTGGAGTACCACAGGGTAGAGTCCTAGGTCCTCTCCTGTTTGGTATCTACTTCTCTGAAGTACAGGCTAACACAGAAGGTCTTTGGCTAACAAAGTTCACAGATGACTGCAAACTAGGAGCCATAATTAAAACTCCTAACGATGTGGACATCCTACAAAAGGGCCTCACTGAGACAGATGCCTGGTATCAAAGCCATGGCCTCAAGCTCAATGCCAAAAAAGTGCATTGTCATCCCTTTTGATAAAAACTCTGTACCCATGAACTACCACATAGGCTGTAGTATACTTAATACTGAAAGTGTGATAAGATACCTTGGGACACAGGTGGACAGTAGTCTCTCCTTTGATAATCACATCACCACAGTAGTCAGGAAATCCTTCTACGTGGCACACCTCATCACAAAAGGTTTCTCTTCCAGGAAAAAAGATGTTATTGTTCCCCTCTACTCATCACTCATTAGGCCCACTATAGAGTACAATGCCCCTTTTGGTATGTACCTCACAAGACATCTACAACAACTGGAAAGACCACAGAAATACCTCACAAAGAGGATTACCGGCCTCAAAAAGATGCCCTATGCAGACCGTCTCAAAAAACTCCAGCTTTACTCTGTCGCATATCGCCTACTCAGAGGCGATCTCTGCCTAACATACAAAGCTATGTCAAACCCAGAGCTGTTCGACATGCTCCACGTAAAGAAATCCTAATCCCTCTGAGCTACACGGTCTAGGGACTGAAACCTTGTCACCACAATAAACAGAACATGCTGGAGGGATAGATTCCTGTCCCAGAGACTTCCCATATTCTGGAACAGACTACCTATCTATATCAAACAAATCTCCTCATTAGCACTCTTCAAGAAAAATCTTGATGATTGGATGGGAGATAGGAAATTCACCCCGGGGATCACTTCTGTGGCTCTGCTTGACAGGGACACAGGAAAATAATTTTCTTGAGTGGCAAAAGCCAGCGTACCATTTGGCTAGGCTTATATAGGCCCTAGGGTCAATAGCCTAGTACCTACCTATGAACCTATAGGAACAATGTGGTTGTGTACAGCATTACCAAGCTGAAAAACAATGCTGCTTATTGGGAGTGTTGTTTAATCATATAACTGCCTGCAAAGTTTTCAATGACTAATTGTATTTATTTATGCATTTATTTATTTATTTATGGGTTTGTTAATTATTTTTAGAGGTAGCTGCAATGAGAAGAAGCCAGCTTTTGAGCTGGGTTGACAGAATTCCTTTACCTGCTAGGAATACCTTTTGCCAAATTGGAAGATCTGGAAAGTGAGGGACTAATCTTAACGTGGAAGGATTCTTGAATAGGAAATTCCTGAACCACTTGGTTGCTTTTTCACTAATGCTAACTGCTAGGAGTACATTAAAAATCAAGGTGTAATTAATCAAATCAAGGCCTTAGTGATACCCGTGAATATTGCTTCAGTGTGGTAACCTTTAACCCTGCTGATCAGAATACTGATAAGAGTCCAGAAGGAAGTACTTCTTCCTGCCAGATACTGTGCCGATGCCTGGATAGGAGGGAGTAGTTTTGTATGTAGGATGAAATTTCTGAGTATATTAGTTTTTCAAAAATGCATCCTAAGATCTGGAGAATAGAGATAGGCTTGAAATCAGCTGAAAATATAGGTTTGGGAGTTTTAGAGAGAGGCTTTATTATTGCAGCTTTCAGGATTGTGAGCATGACGTTTAACTTTAGGTATAGATTAAAGATGTGGTGTAACGGCTGAGTAAGTGTTCCTTATACAGCAATAGCAACTAGAGATGAAAGTTGTCAAGTGCAGTGAATGTATCATATCAGAGTTCATCTTAAAACATTCTTCTTATTTTTTCTTAATGTATGAGAAATAAAAGGAAGGATGAAATCTTGGGAAGCATTCGATAGGGAAGGCACTGGGACTATTGTACGCAGAGTAGAGGGGTTGGGAAGTTAGAAAAGTTTAGAGAATTCCTGTAGCACATTGTTGCAGTTGAAGGGATAATTCCTTATTAAGACAGTGTTAGGAGAGTCAAGAGTACTGCTTTTATGTCAGCTGGTAATGAGTCTGACTTTTTTCTAAAACTGTTTTTTATTTGTAATATCGGTGGCTTGTTGTGTTCATAGAAATAGGGTTTTGTGATATTTGATTGCTTTCTTAGCTAACTTTGATAACAAGATGACTGTTACTTGGCCCATGGGGAACTGAAATGTTTTCCATTGGTAGCATGCTAAGCCTTAGAGTTTCATTAGGGTTTTAGCTCAGAGTTAAGCCATTCATTAGGTAGGGGTATGCTTAGTCTCGCTATAATATGGAAATATTTATTTTGCCAATCAAGAAGAAGATTCATCAGTGTGCTGACACCAGTGTTAAGGTCCTGAGATTGTAATATAGGAGTCCAATCAACAGAGAAGAATTGGAATTTTAATTGTGTGATGTCTTATAAAAGGGAGCAGAAGGTAATGTTAATTGGGAGTTATTTGGCAGATGGGTGAGTGAGTAGCTATGAATAGAAAGGGTTGGTATCACCCCATCTGGGATGAGGGGTATATTTAGAGATGTTACAGTGTCACTTATAACTATCACCAGATATAACTGAGTTTTTAGCTGATTTGAAGTTGGGGCTGTTTCAGCTCAACAGCTAACAGAAGTAATCTTCCAAAGTCAGTTGCACATTCACTGATATTGTTTTATTCTTGGGACATAGATGGTTCTAATTGTAGCCCCCAAGGATTATAATATTATCAAGGGGTTATATCATTTATGAAATGCTTATGTAGATTTTGAAAATTGTTTTTTTTATTAGATGGGGCAGATAACTATTATGAAGAGTTATTTAGTGGTTATTTAATGTTATAGTGAGTATCAGAAAGCTGGGATCATGGTCTGAACTGTTGTGGGCCTGTGCATGCAATTAAACTTCTGTATTGGATGTGCAAAGGAACAGTGCTCTCAAATGCAACTATCCTGTTAATATTTCTTGAAATAATAGTGAACCACTTGCATTTTTTAAAGAATCCTTGAATGGAACAGATCAAGGATTAAAATAGAAACTGTTCGAAAAACATGCAGACACACTGTTAACAAGTACAATGTGCTTTTACAGATTTACTGCACAAGGATTAATGGACTCAGGCAGTACAGTGACACTACATTTTAAGTGCTTTCTAAAAGTGCTTGATTGCTGGGTGAGTTCTCTGCAGGGCCACCTTCGATGAAGAATATGCCTGATAATTACAAATATATGGGTAGGTTTCTGCTGGTCTGCTGGAGTTAGAGGTTTACTTCCACACTGGTGATAGGCTGAGTGGTAGCTCTGAACTGTTACCTAATGTGAGTGTTAGTGTGTGTGTGTGTGTGTGTGTGTGTGTGTGTGTGTGTGTGTGTGTGTGTGTGTGTGTGTGCATGCATGCGTGTGTGTGCGTGTGTGTGCGTGTGTGTGTGTGTGTGTGTGAGTGTGCGTGTCTTTAGTGGACTTTCAGTCATTGTAAGGTAAACATGTCTATTGCAGCTATAGAATGAGGTGGGGTATGCACACCTCTCAACTGTCCAGATTTTTGTAAAATGCTCATATTTTTGGTCTCTCACTTGTAAAATGTGTGGTTACTGGCAAATTATTGAAGACTAAACTCACCACGTAGTTAAAGACATTTGAGTTTCAGGTGTCATCTTCTTCAGAAAATGCATGTTAATACAAAACCTGTTACTCTAGCAACTTTCTAAGTTTGTAAGTGGAATATTTAAAACCTGACCCTATTTTGAGCCTTTGTTCCCCATTATTGTTATGTCAATCCATATTTCTTCCACTAAGACGTTGAGAGGTATGGGGGTACACCATGTGTCCAATGCATGTAAAGCATCACAATTTTCAAGACAAAGTATGAGGTTCTGTATAAATTAAAGATGGTTGCAAAATCCTGATATTAATAGTTGCATAATCAAATGCTGACAGAGTTCATACCCTGTTAAAAATGTATCAGTTGTTAAAAGCTCCATCAGTGTATTTGAATTCACATACCATAAGATATTGTAATGCCTTTTAATTGTTTTTCCACCAAGACAAGGTTTCTTAGCTAACTCTTCAGTTCAGGTTATCCCAGGGTGAGGATTAAAGCACATGTGGCAAAATTTGGCATTGTGGTATTGCAGTAATATTTAGGGTTATACACCCTGAAGCGAGGGTACATTTCAAGTATATAGTAGCCATGGAGGAGCTTAAGATTACTTATAGTATATTAGTGTTGCAGGCTACAGCCTGTGAATACTTTTTAACCAAGTTAACAGTTAAATGTTAAAACAAGGATTAAGAAACTATGGCTAATGGAGACTCTTCTAAGGTAAACCTACAAGCAGAAAGTGGTGGTAAAGTTTCTCTCTAAACACTGGAGCTGTTCTCTGATCTGACATTTAAACATATTTTGTGGTTTTATAGCTGAAGTGTGTTGTCTGAACATGTGATCAAGGCTGTGCCTGTGAAACAGGTTCTAGACATTCTTCTAATATTCAGGTTGTTGTGATGGTTACTTCACATTACGTTGCATTAGGTATGTCTCTGACCTCGACACATCTTTGCTACTTTACACTACGGCTTTGATTCTTTCATCCTTTTTTGGGGTGCAGTGTTATAGTATTTGAACTACCCTTGAGATAGGAGAGGGGGAATTTGACACATGTTTACTCCTGTGAAAGGTGAGTGGCTGTTTCAGTGAGCTCATTGTTGTACTTCCAAGCTCCATAACTGTGAGGCCCCAGAAGTATGAAAAAAGTGAACCTGAAGGAGAACAGTGAATGTCAAAAATCACTTTTCTCCTTTTAAGTTATTTTCTGAACCAGCCATATCCCTGGAACTTATATATACCCAGAGATTGCCATACCTTGGAGAAAAGGGATTACGCCAAGACATGTTGATCTTCAACTCAGTAAATATAAGTTCCCATTTTTGCACATTCAGTCTCACTTACAAACTTACAGTTTAGAACTGTTTCTCTCTGTCTGCCCTGTCTGTCCCTAGAGAGAGCCCAGTGTGGTTGTCTTTATGTATGTCATTTATGAAAAACAGTTCTTTCTTCAAGTGATTACTAAAATTTTAATTTAAGTGAAGGAAAACTAAAGGTGAGACTAGTAAGTAGTGGGAAATGTGGAAGACTTATTGAACATGTGCACTATGTCTAAAGGCATGTATTTCTTTGCCACTATTATTAATTAATTATTTTCCCATGTTAGTGAAATTTTAGAGTAAATATGTAAATATGTAAATAAATAGTGTCTCCATTTTTGGGCTGTGTATCTAGATCATTTGGCATCCCAGGCAGTCCCTCAGGCTGGCTTTCCCTCAGTCCAAAGTTAAGAACAAAAAAAAAGGCTTCCCAAGAAAAGAAAAACTATATGCAACCCTTGCGAGCATCTTATTACAACTGTACAAAGCTGCCTGCTACGTGTATTAACATGTGACCTCATGAAAGCAGTATGGCATCCATTAAAGAATGCCACAATATCACACATGGCTTCTTATATGAATATTAGTACTGAACTTGTTCCCCATCAGCAACTACTGATCACACCGCTCTAACAGCTTGTGCATAGAGCAGCTGCCCCTTCAACCCACCTTAGTTATGACTTTGGGGTGACTGCATGCTTGCTTTACTGTGCATAGGTGAATACTAGGCTAACCCAATATCAGAATCAAACCCTGTACCTTGTGTCTATGAGGTGAAGACCTTCACCATTATGCCAAACCCTATTATAAGCAGGAGGTCTATATAGTAAACAAATTCCATTTTTTTTGAAAGTTTAACACAATTAGCTAAATTCGCATTTTCAATGAGACAGTTCTGGCATTTTAAAATAACTACAATGTAACTTTTCACTTAATTTCTTTTTTATTTTTATTTTTTCCTGGTGAGGATACTCTTGGACCACCGTGCAGATCTGGAGATTTACTGTCCACTCAACATATGCACTTGATAGGCATCTTAATGAGTGCAAAGACCCTACCTTTACATTTTTGGTGATTCAACATTTAGAAAAAGACCCACAAGGTAAATGTTTGGATATACATTTAGATATCAGTGAACTGAGATGGCAGTTGCGCTGCAACACAACGGTATATCCAGGAATTAATGAAGCCATCAACATTTCCAGTATTTTAAAATTAAAAAAATATTTTAGGATAACTGAAAAACAGGCACTTTATTATTCAGAAACATTCTTAGAATAAATGTATGATTTTTATATATATTTAGAAGTTTATTTATTGTTATTACATAATATATTTTAGTATTGAATTTGCGTTCCTTATGTATTTTTCTATGCATGAATTTTAATGGACTGATTTATTTTAGTACAACTAATGCAATTTAGTACAATAATTAATTAAATAATTAGTGACTAATAAGGGGTTTTAATTGTGTAACTATATAAGGATGGGTTGGATTATTTGATACTGTTCTGATGAAGTCCCTTGTATTTTTGGGGGAAGAAAGCGCTCAACGTGGATTAAACAGTTGTTAATAAAAGCTGGTTGTTCTAAGCTATGGTTGCTTTTGGATAGTGATATACTAGATAAGCATTGGTAGTAGTATAGTGCACTGATATAGTGGCATATTATAAAATGTGGGAGATAGCATAAAACACAGCTGCAACCAAATGCTTGAGTAAGTATCTTATAATGAGTTATACCTTAGGTTAACTGGTGAGTGGAGAGGTTAATAGTATTTGTACTTCTGTTAGCAGTGCTTGCTCAGTGTATTGCTGCTATCTATGCAGCAGGCTAGGTAGTTGAGGTGGTGGGGTATGCACAGCTGGGAACAGGTGGCAATATCCCTGTGTCCTTTGCAAGTAAGTAATTAGTTGTGGGCATGTTGATCTTAGTATACGTAAGGAATGGGGAGTTGACTGTTAGAGCTGCACTTGTACAGTACACATTTTCCACCTATCTAGTTTGTCAGTAGCCTGTAGAGCTGGAAAAAGGTGATACTGGGGATATGGCACACAGCTGCCACCTATGTGCAATACTTATTGCCTGAAGGGACAGTACACATTGGTCACGTATGCATTGTACTAGAAACAGTGGGGAGGGTGGCAATTGAAATGATAAAACACACACTTGCCACTTACATGCAGCATTATTATTAGCAAGTACGGTAAACACTTCTGGGCAGAAAGAAGGCTAAGTGCATTTAGTATGATAAAGGGCAGTTCTATTTAGCTGCCACCTACACATCTGTGATAAAGGAGAGCAATGTCTGTTGTGTAGCATTTATAGATAAAGCATGTTACACTGCTTTATCTATTTATTATTTGTTGAGTAGTACTTACAAGTACGTTGCTCTGCACTTATGGACCTATGTTACAAGACAGCCATGTCTGTTGTATTGTACTTATAGGTAAAGCATGTTATACTGCACCTATGCACCTGTATTAAAGCCAGCAGCTTTTATTGCATAGTACTTATAGTTAAGGCATGTTATGTGATATTTGCGCACCTGTGTTAAAGGACAACAGTCTATTATACAGAATCTCAAGGTAAAGTCTGTCACTCTTCACTTATGCACTTGTGTTAAAAAACAACATTGTCTGTTTTATAGTCTTTGTTGTAAGGTACGTTAGGTTGCACCTATATATGTATATTAAATGACAGCATTGCCTGCTGCACATTAATTATGCTATGCTGTGTTTATGTACCCATGTTATAAGTCAGCCGTGTCTGTTATATAGTGTGTATTGGTAAAGTGTGTTACACCATACTTATGCACCTGCATTAAAGGACTGCAGCATCTCTTTTGGCATTTATAGGTAAAATATGTGCTGTACTTACACACCTGTGTTAAAGGACATCAATGTCTGTTTTATAGTACATACTGGTAAAGTATTTTATGTTGCACCTTTGCACCTGTGTTAAAAGACAGTAGTATTTGTTGTACACAGCTTATAGTTAAAGGATGTTGTACTGAAAGTGGGGTGGACTGTTAGCAAGAAGTTGTAAAAAATAAGGACCCACTGGGAGTTCCACTGACCCAGGCAATTGTAGGCCAATCCGCCTAACTAGCTTGGTCTGCAAGGCCATGGAACGCATTATCATCATACCTCTCAACCTTTTAGAGTAAAAAATCTGGACAAAACCATAAATAATAGGGGGACAAAGGCCCAAAAATAGGGGCACTTTTTAAATATTGCTCTTACAAACTTAGAAATTTGATAGAAAAACAGGTTTTGCATTAACATGGCTTTTCTGAAGGGTATGGAGTCTGAAACGCAAATGTCTGCTATTATTTCTTGACTTCAACCCTCAATAATTTGCAAATGATTTGCCAAAAAACACACTTTTATGAAAAACAGACCAAAAATATGAGACAAAAATATGAACATTCTGTGAAAATCTGTACAGTTGAGAGGTATGATTATCATGGACCTTATAAACAAGGACACTGGCAGTCTCCAAACTCTTGACCCCACACAGTTTGGTTTTGTCAAAGGGAGATCATGCCTGTTAAACTTGGTTGACTTCTTCAAAACAGTCACCAAAGCCATGGACAAGGGGAAGACAGTACACACCACCTACCTTGACTTAGCCAAAGCCATCGACACTATTCCCCACTTAAGCATAATAGATAAACTCTCCCAGGTAGGCATCAACCCATATGCTACCAGATGGGTAGCTAACTGGATCACTGATATATCCTACTCAATCAAAATAGGGGAAGCCACCTCTAGTAGTAGAACCATAACGAGCAGTGTACCCCAAGGATCGGTCTTGTGACCTCTACTATTTGGGATATACTTTTCTGAGGTGCAAGCGAAAACCAGTGGTCTGTGGCTGACCATGTTTGCAGATGACTGCAAGCTGGGCACTGTCTTAAATTCCACTAGTGATGTGAACATTTTCCAAGAAGGCCTTACCCAAACTAATGACTGGTACCAGAAGCATGGCCTCAAACTGAATGCCAAGAAATGCATCATTATCTCCTTTGGGGAAAATGGCATCCCTCCTAATTATCACATTAATGATGACGTACTAAGCAAGAAATCAGTTGTGAGGGACTTGCGCAACTAGGTTGATAGCAACCTGACTCTTGACCACCACGTTGCCTCCGTTGTACGGAAGGCTTTCTACATGGCTCACCTCATACATAAGCAGTGACCTCCAGTTAACTTAAAATTTAAACCAGGTCAAGCAAGTAAGTGTTCTAAAGAGAAGAAATCTAGATGTCTAATTTATGCATACAGGCCTGTAAAGAAATTACAGAGACCTGTACTCTAACCTTGTTAAATAATATACAAACACTAGATTAAGTACCTCAGAAACTAGAAGCTTAGTGGCTGAACACTTATTTATTTTCTTTTAAGACTTTGTAGATCAAAAATAAGAGACACTATCCACTATGAAGAGTTGCTGACATAAGTCATCTTTGTTCAAAAGATGTGGGTAGATAAGGGGTCTCTAGTAAAGTCAAGTGGTAGTAACCAGAAGTAGAGGATGACCATGAATTTCAAGAATGATGATCAAAATGAAGACACAAACACCCAGTCTTCTCATGATTTAGATACAGGTTCTGCAAAGATTTGTGGAGTCCATCACAAATTCTAGTGGGTCAGAGTTCCCATGTGGTACCAACTATACAGTGGACCAAAGCCCAAAATCTTCACAACAGCCAGCATATATCCTTCACAATGCAGATGCAATTTTTGAACATCTCAGGAATAACTTTCAGTCTATGTCTCATCTGTTCTAACAAGTTTCTGAAAGCATTCATTCAGTGTCAGTAGGACTGGGACAGTGTGTACCTTATTCACTTGCTCAAAACATTACAATCATCTGCATTTACTATTAATGGACAGACCCTAGAGAAAGTTGAACCCTTGTTTTCTTTTCCATATCTCAAAAGACATTTCTCCAACAAACACTGACGATAAGACTCTGCAAGAGATCCCAAAGGCTAGTGTCACTTACAAGGAACTGTTTCAGCGCATCTTCATTGACTCGGACATTTGGACGGGTATTAATACAGTGGTATGTTGTTTAGTCTTCTTCATGAATGTGAAGCTTGTATGATTTAATAGTATATTTTAAAGGGTCTGATGAGGTACTATGCTTCTGAAAAATCCTCTGCAACAAGCAGGAAGACCATTGCATTAAGATATGTATTCTTGATGAAGCAGTTTTCACCAGCACTGAAGTATTTACTTTATATTAATCAAAGCTACCCAGCTTTTAATGACCATACTAATCAAATATTGCAAGTGAACCCTGGACCTCACAGCAACAAGGTCCAGCGTTTACTTGTGATTCTGATTATTGTTCATAGTTTTGCATGTCCTCCCCATCTGTGTGGCTTTCTTCTGGGTACTCCAATTTCAGTACACCTTCCAAAAACATGCTGTTTGACTGGCTACACAAAATTCCTCCTGAGCAGAAATAAGGCATTGCCTTGTAAAGTAGTCCCCAATCAAGGAACTAGACTATATGAAGAGAGACATCATGGAGCTCTTGGAATGTGTGTTTCAGGCTGGTATGACCTTGCATTGAGCAGCATTTTACCTTCTCCAAGGATGATGCCACAATATGAACAAAAGATGATTGACTTTAATAATTGGCTTGGTTTCTGGTGTCATTCTAAGGGGTGTGCAATATTTGTCAGCAGGGAAGGAGATGGTCAATAGACCACACTGCTTTGCCAGGGATGGTTTGCACCTCTCCTCTCTAGGTTTTGAATATTAGCTAACCCATTGTCTTCCCCCATATTGCCTTTTTTAGACAATGCCAAACTGAAATTCTTTCAGAAATAGCAAATCAAAACCAAGAAAATCTAATGGTATTACTGCTCAATGCTAGGAGTTTAAACAAAAAACTCCACTCCCTAGAAGCTCTCTATACCCTAGAGAATGCTGATATCTGTGTGGTCACCAAGACATGGTTTAAAGCCATGTAGAGTACACTAACAGTGCAAGGTTATAAATACCTTCCATACATTTCAGCCAGCTACTTCACAGGCAGGGACTAAAGGTGGTGGTGTCTCTATTTGTGTTAAAAATAAATATACTTCAAGGCTGGTCAAACAGGACAATGCACTTGAGCTGCTCCATGTTCAAAGCACCATAGGTAAAATCCAATATCAACCCAGTCTGGTTTCATCAAGGGCAGATCATGCCTACTCAACCTGATGAACTTCTTCGAGAAGGTCATCAAAGCAATGGATGAGGGCAAAAGCATTCACGCTGTCTACCTTGACCTGGCCAAGGCATTTGACAAAATACCCCACTCAAGCATTGTTGACATACTCAAGAGGTTCGGTACAAACCCATATGTCACCTGGTGGATAGCCAACTGGCTCACAAACAGGACCCAGGAAGTTAGAACTGGGGAGTCCACCTCTACAAAGAGGCCAGTTACAAATGGAATCCCTCAGGGATCAGTCCTTTGACCAGTCCATTTTGGTATTTACTTCTCAGAAGTCAAGGCCAATGTCACTGGTCTCTGGCTGACTAAATTTACAGATGATTGCAAATTAGGAGCCATCATTGAATCTCAGACTGACACAACTGTTCTCCAGGAGGGGCTGACACAGACAAACAATTAGTGACTAAAACTAAATGCCAAGAAATGCATAATAGTATCCTTTGGGAAGTCATACATCCCTGGTAACTATCATATTGATAGCACACCCTTTAGACTTTACCCAGTAGTCAGAGACTTAGGGACACACATAGATAGTAATCTTGCCTTTGACCATCATGTGTCTACAGTAGTGAGGAAATCATTCTATGTTGCGCAACTTATAAACAAAGGTATGGCATCTTAAGTCCAAGGAAGTCATTGTTCCACTGTAGTCAGCATTAATCAGATCTATCATTGAGTATAATATCCCCTTTGGTATGTACCTAACCAGGCATATCCAATAATTAGAATGCCCACAGATGTTTCTCACTAAACGAATACAGGACATAAGTAAACTGTCTTATGCAGACTGCCTCAAGGCCCTATCCCTGTACTCTTTCCAACAAATCTTCCAGGAGACTAGTCTGATCATTATTCAAGCCTTTGTTTTCAAGAAACTCATCGAACCACTTCAATCCTACCTCATGTGGTATCACCATGTATAAATTAACCACGTCAATAGTTTGTGGATTATAAATTAAAAGACATACTCAAGACTGAACCACATGTCTGCAAAGACTCCTGGGAGTTCTTAAAACAACATTAATAACACCATCTATGTGGAGACTGACCTACTAATGAAGTTGTGTGGTGAAACAAAATGAAAGTGCTTATCCTTATTTCAAACAATTTGTATTAAAGAGGTTTTTAATGGTCCTATCTACTATACAGCATTTTTGGGAAATCTGCATCATGTTGCTCTGAACAGATCAAGGTTTGTAAGCCATTGAACTTTTGTGGCTTTAACTTCAGTTTGTGGCTTTGTTGCTTTTTTAAACTTTAAACAATGAAAGATAGTTGTATTCAGTAGCATAGCGAGGGCAGGGGAAGAGAAGCAACTGCCCCAGATGCAAGCTGTTGGAGAGGCTCGATCAGCTGATTCTGATCTCTTAAATGCAATGCCAGTTTATAAAAGCACTCTGTGTATGGTCTAAACTGTAGTAACTGCTTGTTACATTGTAGTAAGCATTTTGCTACAGTTCAAAAGTTATTATTTCTTAACTAAAACCTGAGTGCTGCAGAGTCCCATGCAAGCAGGTTATAAAGTGTTGCAAATGGTTTGCTACACTTGTAGTAAGTAGTTTGCTACATTTTAAAAAGAAGAATTTCTTTTTAAACTAAAACATGAGCACCTTAGTGCTCCTTGCAGGCAGGGTCTAAACTGCTGCAACAGTTAGCTACAGTTGTAGCTAACTATTTGCTATAGTTTAAGAAGATTTTTCTTTTGAACTAATACATGAGCATCATAGTTCTCACTGCTGGCAAAGTATAAACTCTAGCAACTGTTTGCTACAGTTTAAAAGAAGAAATTGTTTTTTTAATAAAATATGTTGAAGGAAGGCTGGGGCAGGACACAACAATGGGGCATGAATGTCTGGGCAGGAGGGAAAGGGTGAGTATCATCCATCTGGCAACCTGGTTGGTGTGCCAGTCAAAGGAATGGCCATTTTTTTCCTTCAATGGAAGAGCTGTGGGGAGATGTAGATCTAACTGCAATAAGTTAATCACTTATAATGTAACAATTGGCTTATTATTACAGTGAAGTGCTGTTTTTGTGCTGGTTGAACCAGCTAAGCTTCTGGCACTATTAAGAGCATCAGTAGTGTGTATTTGACAGCATCACAAAGAATGATCCAATTTGCAGAAGGCCATTTTTTGACAGTGGCAGGCAACCAGATATGATATCACAGCTCCTATCTTTATATGAGTTTACCTCATATTTGTGCCATTTGCATTGCAAAATGTATGATTTTCTGTTAAATCACTAAGGACCGCGGTCAGTAATGCAAGACGTTAGAGTTCCATGCTTCTCATTGTTCCAGAAATAAATGTTAATGCAAAATATTTTGTTCTATTAACTTTTTTTAAGTGAACAAGAGTAATATTTAAAGATTGGCCCTGAATGTGGGATTTTGTTCTTCCTTATACTTGTTTTTGTTCCTGCTTCTTGAGCAAAGAAGTTGAAAAGAATGAAAGATATTCACTCCTGTCAGCTCTTTCAGATGATTTTGCTTCATATTTTCATCAGTTCCTTGTAAATCTTGTGGTTACATGTTGTGTAATTGAAGGATACAGCCATAAAAGTAATGACAGACATTTCAGTTTCAGACTTCATATCTTTGGGAATATGTATGGTAATGCACAACCTGCTATTCTACATGAGGTACATGAAAACAATGTTACTGTGTGGTCCTTATTTTTTTATTATTTTATAAGAGTCATGCGTATGAGATGTACACAAAATAACTAGACTTCCTGGTGTTGCCTGTGGAGGAAATTGACTGCTGTTTACTCATTATTCTGGCTTTGCATGACTAATATGATTTGTATGAAGCAACTTGGAGTAGTTTAATGTGTGACTGCTGTTTCTGTGAAACATAGACAAAATTAATTACATGGCCATCATTTTTTTATTGAAAATGGATATCTAAAGTTTACACAACTGTGGGTGGGGGTGGGGGTTGTCTGTGGGTAAAAGTGACTCTCTGGCTTTGCAGGACTACTGTGCATTTGATGTAAGTGGAATACTTTTCTATGTGTTTATATGAAACAAACTTAAAGTGACTATTTTTTACCACAATCAGACATTCTGGTGTACAAGTCAATAGTGTAGCAATGATTGATGGGAATGAATGACATCTGTGGATAAAGGTGACTTATCCCTGCTGTTATTTGATCATTTAATCAGCAGTCCCTGATTTGGCATGGCAGAAGTAGTGTCACACAATGTACTGTGTTTTCCTGAAAATGCTGTAAAACTAGTATGGTCATAATTATTTGAGGTAGGGGATTGCGGTGTATTTATCAGTAAAAGCTGACTGTAATTACTTTCACTTTTCATCCATACATCAGCATTACACTTAAGTGGCTATCTTTCATGGTCTGGTAAGATCAGGATGTGTATCAAAACAACCACTTATTGGCACAGGCGTGCCATGAGTAGCATTGTCATCTCATTCTGCCAGGCTCTGGATAGGTTCTTGACCTTGACCTCTTCTGTGGAGAGTTTGCACGCCCTCCCTTTTTCTGTTTGGATTTATTTATTTATTTCCTCTAGTTTCTTCCAACATGCCATGACATAGCATAGGTGAACTGGCATTTTTACAACTTACCTGTAGGTAAATATGGAATGTGTGCATGTGTTTGTGCATCTTGTGACATATCTGGCTTGTCAAGGGCAGTGCCAGTAAGTGTGTGTGTGTGTGTGTGTGTGTATGTGTGTGTGCTTGTAAAAATACCACTGTTTTTATCTGTGCATGTGCACACATGGATGCATGCAAACACACACACACACACACACACACACACACACACACACACACACACACACACACACAGACACAGACACACACACACACACACTATTGCCAGGCTTATTCAGAATCGTTTGTGTAGCAGTATTAAAAATTAGCAAGTCATTATCTTTCAAAAATAAAGCATAAAATGCACCAAATAACAGCAGGTGGCCTTCACACCCTGGCCTATATAAGTGCCTCTAATCTGAACCCCACCTAGTCTAAAACAGGCCATGCTTAGAGGTGTGCACTGAAGGTTGATGCACCTTGGGGAGTGGGCAGGGAATGGTGGTCATTATTTCTTTAACTTTCCATTATTTCATTAACTTTCCATAGAGGGCATATCAATGTGTACAGAAGGTTATGATAGCTTGTCTAGGGGCAGTATGCTGTTTAAGTGCATTAAGCTGGAACTAAATTGTTGTGATTACTTTTTTCCACCTTCTTCTCAATCAAATATTTGATATGTGCATATAAGCGGTTATATTTTGGGGGGGTAGGAGTAAGGAGACATACTGTTTTAGATACATGTGACAGAAAAAAATTAAAATATGTTGCTGTGTTTTTTTTTTTTTTCAATTTCGTCCGAGTCTGACATCCAAGTATATATAGAAGATGGCTATCTTTTCGGGGTAGGGGCGAAGAGACATGTATATCTATATGACAGTATCCACTTGAAATATGAGACTCTGGACATCAGCGTCTTGATTTCATCCAAATGTAACAATAGAGGGATGCACAAAAGATGATTTTTTTAGGGGAAGTAGGGAGGTGGGCACAATATGGTTTGTGTGCCCTCACAAGCATTTGTCTTCTCAGTTTATTATGAACTTTTATTTTGTCAGATATAACTTTATTTCTTTCTTAAAAGAAAAACTAAGTCTGATTGTTTCCCTTACTCATGTTTTTTTGGAAAAGGTTGGAAAAAAGGCTTTAAATACACCTTACAGCATCTATAGCTCCATGGCTTCTGGGACTCTTGAGGCCTTAAGACTTCTGATTTAATTCAAATATTTGTCCCACAGTTGTAACAGTACCCTTTTGGCCAGTTTAGGGGTGCTGGAAAGATGCATGAAAAGGTAAGTTGTGACAGAGCTGGTCACCTGGCAGTGTGAACACTGGCTGTAGATGATTGTCAGTTTTGATGTGACATCTCATCTCCATGTGCAAAAATGGTAAAAAAATTGCAGATGGATGGATGGACAGATGGACCAGTAAGTTTGAATTTCTTGCCTTAGTCATGGTTGTCGTTAATGCCATCACTCAGAATTGGAATTTACCCCTTTTTCACTGTTATATGATCTTGGAGTTGGTATATATAATTATCAGGGGGGGGGTGTAAGTTCTCAGCCCTCACATGGGAAGGAGGGGGACTTGCCCTCCTGCATTAAAAATATTTTTGATATTTTGAATTTTAGATATTTTTGTTTTCAGTCTTTTGAACATTCAATTTTATGACATAGGCCCATATGTATATATGTATATGGGTGGGTCCCTATCAGAAGCTTGAGTTTTCAGAAACTCAAACTTGATATGGTCGAGACCATATGATCAATTTTCTGAATACTCAAAACTTTGGAATGGAGATTGCAGTACAGTGTGGATTGGGGATTTTACCCTTTTCCTCACTGAAGTGTGATTTCAGAGTTGATATATATAATATGCAGGGGGTGTGGGGCCACAGGGGGCTTGCCCCTCCTGCATAAACATAGTAAAAAGGAAGATTTTTTGTTGTTTTTTGAAGTTTAAGATATATACATACTTTTATTTATACAGGTAGTAGTATCTAGAAGTATCTTTATTTTATATGCCTATTTGGCTGCCATATGACATTTTGCATTATACTCAGATGACATTTTGGATTCTACTGAATTTTCATTTTTTATGCTGTGATGAGCCTCTGTTCAAAAATGGCCTAAAATATGTTTTTATTGAGCTGACAGCACATCAAAATAAAGCATCTTTTATATTTAATCATTTTTCAGTGTATAACATGCTATGCCTGCAATGCAATGCTGTCATATGGCTATAGCTGTGGGATCAAATTCAGATGTGTGTTGTTCAGGAAGCACTGAGTTTATATTTGCAGTCTTAAGTATGTTTAGTAGCTGACCACCCTGTTATTACCTGGAATGGCCCTTTTTGGGTCACTAAGTGCCCCTTTTGATCCCCACCCCCACACCAGCCTTCAGCATCATCCGGCACCCCTGCTTTACTGTAGGCTATTTGACTATGAAAACAGATAGGTTACTTGTAGTTTAATGGGTTGTCAGATGCATTTTCAACACATGGAAGTTTCAAGGAAAGGGAAGTTTACAGTTTGTTGCTCATGCTAGGTCTGTTTTCAGTGTGAGAGTATTTTATTTTGTTTTGGTTAGAAAATGTCTGACCGTGTTTTTGCTATATAATTTGGAATAAGTTTTAAATTATATCCAAATATATGATCATTGCAAAACAGGTACAACCTGCTGTCCTTGAATTTGCTTTATGAGATTATTTTCCTCTTTTTTTACTGAGGCACAAAAGTCTTCGTGCCATTCTCCTACTTCTGTTGTATTGTTGGCTAGCAACTGGGTTTGTTACACTGTAGCATACCAACACTTCTTCCAAACCATAATATTTGAGAATGATAAATTTAGTTATTCATTGTGCTGTGCATATTGGTAGGTTATGTAACAATGTTATTAGACTGGCATTTATTGTTTTTCAAAGAGAAATATAGCAAAATAGTCTTTCATGTTTAACAGTGGATTGTGAGTGAATTATTACCATGCATTCTGTATTTTTTGGTGTGGTCTTCAGCAGGGTTGGACTTAGGTCAAGTGGTGCCCTAGGCAAAAGGGTTCCACAGCGCTCCCTCCCACAACACCTTTTGCCCCCATCCTAGCCTATTTACACCATCCAGATTACTGAAAAAGTGCCCCTGCTAGAGTGGCGCCCTTGTCCTATGCCTAAGGCCGGTTATGGTCTTCAGATGTCCTACATGCCCTACCAGCTAGCTACTGTGCCCCAGCAAGAAAGGAATCCTGGAGCCAACACTGGTTAAGAGACTCCCTATGTTTGATGATATTCTGTCTGACTGTAGCTTTAATGTCTCCAGGACCAGCATAGATTTAGTCTTACATCCACTTTAGTTTTTTATGTTTAACAAGATGTGGTGTGCACTTAAGAGTAGCAGGAGCTTAAATATGCAGACTGAGATCCATGCTATCATGTTACTTTAAAGACTTTTAACTCAGAGCTAACTCCAACAGGACCATTTTTTCTCTAATCACTAAGCTGTAATGTGCTCAAGTGTCTCTTGTTTGGTGACATAGGTCCTTGTTGAGAACAGAGTTGTGGTGATAAGGAAGTCTGGGTCTCTGCAATAGTTCCAGAAAAGTGATTTCTCTTCTTCTTCCACTGCAATGCTAGAGTCACTAAAGTTCTCATGAAGATGGAGTTTCTATACAGGATCAACAGATTCTTAATACCCAAGGCTAAAAACAGACTTGCCCAGCAAGTACTACTACTTGTGTTCCTCCAGGGTGCTGTTATTCCTACCAGCTTGTTCACCAATAACACAAAAGGCAGCAGTAATCTTATCTCATTAACAAGTTTCTTACTGATTTTCCTGATCTGTGCTCCATTCATGGTTTCACCAGTAACTCACTGTATAATAGCTTATTGTATGTTTGATACAACCACTTAAAGACTGTGATCCATTCCCTGCCCCCTTAGGGGAGGGGTGCAGACACTAACAATGACTCACCAGATCTGTATCCCCTGCTGCTGCGAGTAGTCCAGCATTGAATCTCCAATTAATTTTCATGATTCACAACAGAAAAAATATGTATGCGCTCTCATGCATTATCTCCCTTCACAAAGATGGCACTTCCACACAACTATCTAACTACAGGCCAATCGCAATACTTCCACCCCTAGCTAAAATCCTCAAGATATGCATACATTCACAACTAATTCCATATCTACTAGGCAATAACCTTCTCTCCAGCTCTCAGCATGGGTTTAGTCCAAAACAGAGCACCACAACCGCTCCCATTAGTTTCACAGACACAGTTAATCAGCTTAGAAACAAAGGACAATTTGTATAATTTATCTTCCTCAACACGTCAAACAACAACTTTTCAACAAACTTGCCTCCCTAAACCTTTCCCAAACAGCCATCCTATGGTTCAACAGCTACTTATCTGAATAACAACAAGCACTCCACTGGCAAAAAGAAATCTAATCGCTACTACCAGTATCAGTAGGTGTACCACGAGGTTCAGTTCTTGGACCATTACTCTATCATTTTTAAGAACAACCTCAGTTCAGCAACCCATTCCGCATCCATTGTACAATATGCTGATGATTCATCTCTCATCTGTGCAGCCACCTCTATTCCTAAACTCTTAAAAATAACTCAAAAAGCATCTACAGACAAAGAACAATATCTGTCGCTTAATCAACTCATACGTAACCCAAATAAGACTAAATTAATTATATTCTCAAACAACAGAGCAGCTCAGCTTTCCATCCCCTTCATTATCTACCCCTCCAGCAACACCAAAACTAAACCTGTGGAACGCACCAAGCTGTTAGGCGTCACTATCAACAACACCCTTAAATATGACAAACACATAGCCCAGACAATCAAAACAATACACATCAAACTAGGGACTCTGTACAGAACCAAGCAATTCCTCACGAATACTTCCAGAGAGACCATTGCCAGAGCACATTTACTATCTACTCTCTTATATGCCTCCCCAATTTTCACAAATATAAGAAAAAAATTACCTTAAGAAGCTAGAGACCTGCTGCAAAAAAATAGCCTGGTTTGCCTCTAACCACGGAAACATACCCCATCATTGCCTACCTCTCCACCAGCTAAACTGGATCGAACCTCCAAATATGTTAACCTTCAATCAGCTAACAACTGCTCATACCATCATACACCAAACAGATAACTGCCCTGCCTTAAAAAACTTAGTACAACCCTTCTCTAACACTAAACCCCTCCGTTCATTCAACAAATTATTACTTGAGGTCACTAGGTCAAATAATAGTCACAGGGATGCTCTGTTCTGCAAACAAATATCTACAATCTGGAACTCTATTCCCCAGGAAATAGTTCTCACAACCAATTCCTCCACTTTCATAAAACTTCTCAAGGAACATCTTACAAACAACTGGATATGTTCCTGCTCTTCCCCAGGCTGACGAAACTTCACTGTTTGCCTATTCCCTTTGCTTCCTACTCCTAACCCTCTACAACTCCTCTCTCAAGACCTCACTGCTTTCTCTTCATTTTACAACTCTCTTTATTAATTCACAATATTCAAGCTCTCACAACTAATCACACTATCTTTCATTTTTCCATTTTTTTCTCAACAAGCCACATCATGTTATCCTAACATCCCCTACTGGACCACTCTTAATACTTACAAACAACATATATCTAACATCTACTATGGTCATCTGACCCCCTCAAATGCTATTTTCTTCAATGATACTGTCCTAAAACATTTTAATAATTGTATTAATTGAAATTGTGTTTACTTTATAATACCTGCTGTATATAACTACACTGAAATACATGTTAACCTTATGTATTCTATTGTAATATTATATACTTGTAGATTTTCTCCCCAGGCCTCCAGTGAAAATGGGCTACTAGCCCAGTCGGACTCTCCTGGTATACAAGTATAAAATAAATAAATAAATAAATAAACAAATAAATAAATAAGTAAAATGTATATATTACTTCAGGGAGACATTAGTATTAACATGCAGGATAAAAGTACTGTCTCCACAAAACTCTTACTTTTACATCATAATTTTAATCAGCTACATAGAGCCTTCCCAACCTAAATTTTGATAGGAAATCACACTGTCCTTTATGTGCTAATCACTAACAGGCCAGAAAACTGTATAGTATTTCTATATTACCAGTTCCCATCATCACCTTGGTCAGCTGAAACTGAGCCTTCTACAAGTTTTATTATGTGCAGGACCAGGATTTCATGTGGTAGTGAAGGGTAGGGGAGCGTTTGAAAAGAACAGGCATGTGGAACAAGATCAATATATAGTGAGTTTAATAGAAATAGCATGGCAGCAAATGGAGAGAAACAGAGCAGGACAGGAGTAAAGAGGTGCCAAGATTAAGTCATTCCACAATTACAGGCCCAGTAAGCACCAAGCAAGACTCTTAAAAAGACCCTATAAAACATGCATGATGCTTCCATGTTTCCTGCAGAGTGCAGACACTATCCAATCCATGCACCTCTCCCCCAGCTCCAAAAGTGAAGAGCAAAAAAAAGTCTGTTCCTTCTACTGGCAAAACAACCAGATACAGGACATGCCCCAGCTTTTATGTGCCATGCTCCCTACCTTTCTTCTTCATATTTTAGTAAAAAATAAAGAAAAGAAAAAAAGAAAAAGTATATATATATATATATATATAATTTTAAACTGTAGCAAACTACTTCAAACTGCTTGCTACACTACAACGCTCAGGTTTGACTGCCAATGCAATACTGGTAGAAAGATGGATGGCCACTCGCTCCCCCTAATTCTTTGCACCCAGGGCATGCCTCTCAACTGTCCCTGATTTTGACTCAAATTTTAGGTCTGTCCCTATTAATTGCTCTTAAAACTGGTAACTGCTGGAGAAAAGTTGGTGAATTTCACTGAATAAATAATGATGGCAATTAGAGTCATCCAATCCTTTTAGTTCAGAAAATGTATATTAATTCACAATCTCTTATTCTGTCAATGTCTCAGGTTTATAGTGCTATTATTTTAAAAGTGTCCCTAATTATTTCTGGACTTGTCCCTGTTTCTGTTGAGATTTGTCCTTGATTGGTTGAGAGCTATGACCCAGGGCAGTTACCCCTTTCATTCTGCTCTAGCTACACCATTGACCAATATTATATATCCCTCACTCACTCTGACAAAGGTTTGGATCTCCTTGATGTTGATTATATGTGTAGATCTGCAATCAAGGGACTGCATACATATCTGCTGACCCATCAGATCCAAAAATAGGGAAACGTTTAAAATAAAACATGTGGATGAGAAGTCTAAGATGACATCTTTGCTTGGTTTAGCAAAAGCATTTTGGTATCAAATGGAAATGGAATTCAACCAGAAGTAGACAAAAATCAGACAGCAACAGAATGTGCCCAAAAAACAAATAAATAATACAAGGAAAAGATCAAACAAGAAGGAAAAAAATGGAAAATCCATAATTATAGTGGCAAGTACAGACATATCCTAGAATAATCTCACAATGACCAAGATCTGAAGCAGGAATGGTTAAAGAGAGGTGAATTGAAACAGAAAGATGAAAGAATAATAATGACTTCCCAGGACAGTGGACTACATACACATTGGTTTACAAAGTCCATTGATAATGTGGGAGAAACAGAAAATCCAGGTTCTGTAAAACAGAACTGGAAACAGTTGCACATCTTGTTTCTGGGTGTGATACACTCATGGAGGGGGTGACACAGACAAACAACTGGTGTCAGAGCTATGGACTAAAACTAAATGCCAAGAAATGCATAATAGTATCCTTTGGGAAGTCATCCATCCCTGTAACTATCATATTGACAACACACCCCTTAGAGTTGACCCAGTAGTCAGGGACTTAGGGACACACATAGATAGTAATCTAGCCTTTGATCATCACATATCTACAGTGGTGAGGAAATCATTCTATGTTGCGCAACTTATAAACAAAGGTATGGCATCTAAGTTCAAGGAAGTCATTGTTTCACTGCATTTGGCATTCATCAGACCTATCATTGAGTACAATGCCCCCTTTGGTATGTACCTAACCAGGCATATCCAACAACTGGAATGTCCACAGAGCTTCCTCACTAAAAGAATACAGGGCATAAGTAATATGTCCTAAGCAGACCACCTCAAGGCCCTATCCCTGTATTCTGTCTCCTACAGGCTTTTGAGGGGAGATCTATGCCTGGCATACAGGACATTGTCAGACCCCACTGTGATGGACCTCCTACATATCCACAAAACAAACACCACCAGAATTACCCATTCAAAAGACTTAAACCTTGCCTGTGATATAAATAGAACCTACTGGAGAGAGAGGTATGTATCCCAGAGACTACTGTGTCTATGGAACGAGCTCCCCATATATAGGTTCATAGGTAAGTACTAGGCTATCTGCTCGATGGCATCTATAAGCCTAGCCAGAATGTGTTGGCTTTCGCCGCCCCCTTAGATTAGTTCCCTGTGCCTCGGTCCAGCAGAGCCATTAGTTCCCTGTGCTTCTGTTCAGCAGAGCCACTGCAGTGATCCTGGGTGTAAATTTTCTATTTCTCATCCACTCAAGGTTTCTCTTGAAGAGTGTTAGTGAGGGACTCTGCCTAATGTAGATTGGAATCCTGTTCCAAAGCATGGGGAGTCTCTGGGACAGGAATCTATCCCTCCAGTGCGTCCTATTTATAATTGTGGTGAGGTTTAGATACCTAGAACGTGTGGCTCTTGGGGATTTGTTTTTTTAGGTGGAGCATGAACATAAATTCTGGGTTAGACATGGCCTTGCATGTCAGGCAGAGATCCCCTCTGAGTAAGCAGTATGCAACCGAGTACAGCTGGAGTTTCTTCAGTCGGGCTGCATAAGGCATATGTTTGAGGCCAGTAATCCTCTTGGTGAGGTACTTCTGTGGTCTTTCCAGCTGTTGCAGGTGTCTTGTAAGATACATCCCAAATGGGGCTTTGCACTCTGTGATGGGTCTGATGAGTGATGAGTAGAGGGGCACAATAACCTCTTTGTTCTAGATGCAAACCCTTTTGTGATTAGGTGGGCCACATAGAAGGATTTTCTAACCACTTTGGTGATATGACTATCAAAGGAGAGATTACTATCTACTTGTGTCCTCAGATCCCTTATTACATTTTCTGTATTTAGGGGACTACCACGTATGTGGTAGTTCATGGGTACTTTGTTTTTTCCAAAGGGGATGACTATGCACTTTTTGGCACTTAGCTTGAGGCCATGATTTTGACACCAGGTATCCATCTCAGTGAGACCCTTCTGGAGGATGTCTGTATCAGCTGGAGAGTCAGTTATGGCCCCCAGTTTGCAGTCGTCTGTGAACTTGGTCAGCCATAGTCCTCCTGTGCTTGCCTGTACCTCTGAGAAGTATATACCGAACAGCAGGGGTCCCAGGACTGAGCCCTGGGGGATGCCACTTGTAACTGGTTTAGAGTCGGACATAGAGCCTGCAACTCTCACCATGTGGGTTCTATTCGTGAGCCAATTGGCAACCCATCTCATGATGTAGGGGTTTATGTTTAGACTGGTGAGCTTGTCTATTATACCAGAATGGGGAATGGTATTGAAAGCCTTTGTGAGGTCTAGATAGGCTGTGTGGACCTCCTTTCCCTCATCTAAAGCCTTGGTAACTGTCTCAAAGAAGTCCACAAGGAAAAGTACAAAAAAGGCAATTTAGTGATGACCCAAAAAAGTTTTATAGAGAATTGGGAAACAAGGTAAAAGGAATTGAAAGACTGCCAAAAAAAGAAGAAATAGATGCATTTTGGAGAAGTATCTATGAAGATCCTGTGGAACACAGCAAATATGCTAAATGGATAAAAGAAGTAAAAGCAAGAATAAGAAGTTTAAAGGTACAGGATATGAAATGGGATGAAGTAACAGCCAGAGAGATTGAAACAAAGTTAAGAAAAGCATCTAATTGGAAAACCCCAGGCCTAGATGCAGTACCTAACTTTTGGTTAAAAGTACTAACATCTTTGCATGAAGATTAGCCATGAGTAAGAACAACTATTTATATGTGCACCCCAAACAGACACCAACTTGGCTAACAGGTAAAACAATGCTCCTATTTAAGAGTGAACCTGCAAGCTATCCTAAAAATTATAGACCAATAGCTTGCCTTCCGATGACATATAAACTATACACAGGAATTGATGCTGACAGAGTTTATAGTCATTTAGAAGAAAACTCAGTTATGGCAGTAGAACAAAAGGGTAAGAAAAGAAAGTCATATGGAACAAAGGATCATATGTTGTTAAATAAAATCATACTGAAGAACTGTAAAAAGGGGAAGAATCTAAGTATGGCATGGATTGACTACCAAAAAGCATATGATAGTATCCCACATTCATGGATAAAAGAGTGATTAAAAATGTATAAGATACACCCTACACTGATTGACTACATTACAGTGACAATGAAACAGTGGCAGACCACTTTGCAATTAAGCCATGATAAAGGACAAATTATTATCCCAGAGATAAAAATTCAAAGGGGGGTATTCCAGGGTGACTCTCTGTCACCGTTGCTCTTCTGCCGTGCCCTTAACCCATTAAGCTGTCTACTTAACAGCTTAGGCCATGGCTATAATTTGGCTCCTAGAAAACAAAGAATAAAGACTACTCATCTTCTGTCTATCGATGATTTGAAACTGTATAGCTCATCAGATGAGGAACTGTAAGCACAACTGCAAGTAGTCAAAACTTTTTCAGATGATATTAGAATGTCATTTGGCCTTGATAAATGTGCAAAAGCAACCTTTCAAGCAGGAAAACTGCAGCAGCAGGAAAACATCAGTTTGGGACAAAAATGTGATATAAAAGAACTTGAGCAAGAGGGGAGTTTATAAATTTTGGGAATTGATGAAGGCTCAGCAATAAAACATGAACAAATGCGAATAAAACTTAGTAAGGAATACTTTAGAAGACTTAAATTAATCCTGAAAACAGCACTGACATCTAGGAACAAAATCCAAGCTATAAACCAGTTTGCTCTTCCTGTCCTAACTTACAGTTTTGGAGTGACTGATTGGCCCCAAAACGTGCTGGGTAGATTAGATAGGAAAACAAGAAGGATGCTTCATGCTCACCAAATGATTTATAAAAATCAGTGCATATCAAGATTATATATTCCCCATTCTGAAGGAAGGATGGGCCTCCTTGAAACTGATTACATGTATAGATCTGCAATCGTGGGACTCTGCTGACCTCACAAGACCCAAATGTAGTTAAAGTTTTGAAACATGAGGAGAATAAATCTAAGATGACTTCTCTGCTTAATTTAGCAGAAGCAAATCGGCGTCAAGCAGGAATGGAACTTAAAAATCAGGCAGCAACTGAATGTGTCAAAAAACAAAAGAAAGAATATAAGATGAAGGATCAAATGAAAAAGCAAGAAATGTGGAAAAAGCATAAATATAGTTGAAAGTATAGAAAATTTCTGAAAGAACCTCATGTTGATCAGGAACAAATGCAGGAATGGTTGAGGAGAGGTGAAGTCAAACCAAGAGATGAAAGGTTAATCTTGGTGGCCCAACATAGTGGGCTACATATACGTTGGTTTACAAAGTCCATTGAACATGTGGGAGAAACAGATGAATGTAGGTTTTGTAAAACCAAATTGGAAACAGTCGCACACTTCGTTGCTGGTTGTGACATACTAATGGCAGAAGGACTTTATACTGAAAGGCATAATAATGTGGCAAGACTGTTGCAAGGCATTATGGTACTGAAGTGGCTTAAAAACACTGGAAACATGAGTCACAAAGCAGCACAGAAAATGATGAAGTCTACATCACATGGGATCATCCATTGCCAACAGTTCAAAAGATAGATGCTAGAAAGCCGGATATAGTGGTCCAAGAAAAGAAGACAAAAATAGCATTGATCATTGAAATTGCCACACCCAGTGACTACAGTGTTCTGCACACAGAGAGACACAGTCATAAAACATCAGGATTTGCAAGCAGAAATGACAGCAATGTGGAAAAAAGATACCCAGATAGTTCCAATAGTTGTAGGAGCAATGGGTCTTATAAAAAAGAGTGTACAATCCTATTTAAATATGCTACCAATACATATAACTCTGTACGAATTGCAGAAGAACTCATTACTGGCCACACTGAGGGTGCTGTGAAGAGTACTTTTGGCTGACAGAGTGAAACAATACTAATTTAATGAACTTTAATCCTACTTTGACTTAGGAATGGGGTCTATTCCCATCATGGTATTAGAAACCAAAAAGATTTGGAGAAATTGAAAAAAGATAGATACAAAGTCATAAAATACCTGGATTTGCAGGCAAAAATGAGAGCACTGCGGAAGAATGATACACAGACAGTTCAAATATTAGTAGGAGCATAGGGTCTAATAAAAAAGAATGTACAATTGTATTTAGATATTCTACCAATACCTGTAACTCCCTATGAATTGTGACAGTTGCCCTTTTGTCTAACATCAAAGACTGAAACAATACTAATTTCGTGAACTTTAATTATACCCTGACTTAGGAATGGTCTCCCTTCCTGTCATGGTATTAGAAACCCAAGACACTTGGAGAAATTAATCTGGAAGAAAGGAGAAGTGAAGACAGCTGGTAGGTTTCCAGACATTCCTTAATATGTTAGGAGTTATTTTATTTCTGACTTTGTTTGTTAAAATTATTTCCTTGAATTCTGAGTTATATGACATAAGTAGCCATTGAAGATGGACAGATGTTATGCATGTGCTTTGATTAACCCCAGCAGGTACGTGGATTCCATATTTTAAATGATAATCAAATACCCCTGGACACTGTCAGCAAACCACACAGGTAAAGGGGCATTGCAGTAGACTAACCATGAATAGGTCAAAGTATGTACAGTCATAAAAAGATCCTTTGCTAGAATGAGATGCTTTATTTGGACAATATTCATTAGATCATTGCTTCTCAAATGGTGATGTCAGTCTTCTTTGGAAGGTACAAGTCTGTTTGGGGAGGAAGTCACAGCAACTCTGAAACTGTGCATTTAAAACATTAAATATTTGATATTATTTGTATGTGTGACCAGTCCAAATGCAGGATAATGACTAATGAATATGGATATCTGATGTGTCTATATTAGATCTTCGAACACTTATACTGTTGAATGCTGAAACGTCGACACCTAAACGTTGAAGTCTAATAAACGCGACAGTCCAATTACATGAATTTT
Source organism: Protopterus annectens (assembly GCF_019279795.1). Lineage (NCBI taxonomy): Eukaryota > Metazoa > Chordata > Ceratodontiformes > Protopteridae > Protopterus > Protopterus annectens. The sequence continues at coordinate 1,010,587,015 of NC_056743.1, read as the reverse complement.
TTCCCTGGGAAAAAAATTTGCCTGGCTGTCATCGGGGATTTGCCCTTTTTCCCAATAAAGAGCGATCTCGGAGTTGGTATATTTATTTAGGGGGGTGTGGGGCAAAGCCCCCCACTTGATTAGGGTTTTAGAGGGTTTTTTTGTTGGTCACGCAAATGTTTTCCTTGGGAAAACATTTGCGTAATTGGCCTGTCCCGTTTATTAGATTTTGACGTTTAGTTGTCGATGTTTCTGTGTTCGACAACCTAAGCTTTCGAAGATCTAATATAGACCATATCTGATTGCAAATCAGTGGTGAAGGAATTACATGCAAAGCTAAATCATGGTTATTTTTTGAGGTGAATATGTATATGTTACTTAAAGCGAAGTAAATTCTTTTTCTATGTAGGAATACCAAAAGTGCTTTGTAGAAAGGACGGTTTAAGGAGTTTTCTTTGGCTTAAAGAAAGCTTACTGTGACACAGACATAAAACCTCTACCTCACATGATGGCTCATGAAGCTCAATGCCGAAATTACACTCCTCAAACACAAACTAAAAACTGTTACCCCTCTAAATAATAGTGGGGAGAAGACAGGGAGCTGTGAAGACCTTAAAATGTCATAAACTATTGTTGCTTCTGTGACAGCATCTGCTGTGGATTTGAGAAGAACATGGCTACTCCTCTTCCAGTCAAGATCGGCACCAGTCAACTGTCAACAGGGAAGACAGACATTGTTATTTGAGAGAAAAGGTATAACCATCACCTAAATAAGACCGAGAGCTCAAACTTCTTCCTTCAATTACTTCTACAGGTAGCATGTCTAGCATGAACAAAAGGGAAGAACGAGTAAAGCAGTTACACAAGTCATCACCAACTGTTTTCGCTCTTTTCTTTGACCAGTAGTAAGGTGGACGAAGATCTAAGACCCTCTTCTGGAATTAAACATTTTAACTGATCGTGACAAAGTGGATAGGTTTCATCATATAGTAACCTAAATGCATAGCTGGATTTACCTTGAGATTTCACTGCCTGAGCTTGTGACCACAAAAGTGGCCAACTGTATGGTCACCTTGTCCAGTATACTGCTGCAAAACAGCAGCACATTGCTACTTCTACAAGTGCTCCTGTACTTGTGGATGTGGAGGGTTTATTACCCCTACACTCCAATCAATAAATATTCTAACTTTAAGGTTATATCAGCTCAGAGGAAAGGGAATACATTTATTTGCATTACTCTGAGTTGGTACAACTTTAATGTTAGTATGTTTAGCAACAGGGGGTGTGGAGGCAAAACTCTTCATGGGGGTGGGGTACAGCCTTTCTGAAAACATACTGACTTTTCTCTTCATGTGTAATTTTTACTATGATGTCAGTATAATGGGTGGTAAGGTCAGGCCGTTTGTCCGTAGTTCATAGATAGGCAGTTTGTCCATAGTTCATAGACAGGCAGTTTGTCCATAGTTCATAGACAGGCAGTTTGTCCGTAGTTCATTGAGGAGATTTCAAAGTACAGCCACATAACTTAGGTGGAGAAGAAAAACTATTCAGCAGCACTCTTTTTCTTTTTTTTAAACAAGAAACATATTTATTAAATTATCACTTATGGCACTGACAACCATACATTTATATAAATTAAAACAATCCATATTGACATCATCCTAGTTGCAAACATTATACATCACTTAAAATCTTCCCAGACATTGTCAGTCAAACATTACATAACTCATTCATGTCCTGCTTTCTTTTAAAACACAGTCCTCCCATGTGTGTATTGTTCCCAAAATTCCCATTTTCCTATGTAATTTGCTCTTATCCTTTTTTAAAGATCCCAATCCCAGTTTTTTTCATCTCTGTTACTATCTTCACTACTTCTAGTAAGGTTGGTTTAGACTCTGATTTCCATTTTCTAATTGCTTTTTTGCAGCCACCATAATTAGAATTAGCAAGATCTTACTATGTCTAGGCAATTCCAATTCTGTATCATAGTTCAGAAAAATAATGCCCCTAGTTACACCAATTTGCTCACCCAGTATCTCCAACAGAGTAGTCTGCAGGGAATCTTTAAAATCTGTCAACTCATTTCATACCCAGAAAATGTGTTTCCAATTACCTCTTTCTTCCTCATCACACTTCCAACATCTGCTGTCTACCTGAAGAAAAATTATCTGGAGTCTACTTGGGGTATAAAAATATCTGTGTAAACATTTCCAAGCATTTTGTGTATATTTTGGAAATATATATATATATATATATATATATATATATATATATATATATATATATATATATATATATATATGGGTCTACCTGACAATGTCGAAAGCTTAGAAAGCCAACAATGAGAACACTGATGCCAGAAGATTGAAAACTGAGAAGTCCGACGGATGAAAACCCCGACGCTGAGAACACCGACATGGGAAAAGGCTGTGTAAGTATGCGGTAGTGACGGAAGTTAGGGTGCGAGTAAGGTAAGTGTGCGATATTGACGGTCTCTAGGGATAGGGGTGGGTTAAGTGAGTTAGGGTTAGGGCGCAGGTTAGGTAAGTGTGCGGTAGTGATAGTCTTTGGGTTAGGGACGGGTTAAGTGAGTTAGGGTTAGGGCGCGGGTTAGGTGAGTGTGCGATAGTGACAGTCTTTGGGTTAGGGGTGGGTTAAGTGAGTTAGGGTTAGGGCGTGGGTTAGGTAAGTGTGCGATAGTGATAGTCTTTGGGTTAGGGGCGGGTTAAGTGAGTTAGGGTTAGGGCGCGGGTTAGGTGAGTGTGCGATAGTGACGGACCTTAGGGTTAGGGTTTGGGTTAAGGTTGTAGATAGTTGTGTATGTGAGGTTTAGTGTGGGTTTGTAAGGATTTTGGTGTGCTTGTGTTGTGTGTGTGCTTTTTGGACAGATTTGTTTTGTTTGTTGATTGTCGGATTATGGTGTGTCGGGCATGTGGTTTCGTGTTTGTGAACTGTCGGTTATGTGGTGTTGGTGATTTAGATTTATGGTGTTGTGGTGTGGTGTTGTCAGGTAGATCCATATATATATATATATATATATATATATATATATATATATATATATATATATATGGATCAACTTGACAACACCGACAAACCACAACACCTAAACTAAATCAGACACACCACATAACCAACGCTCACAAACACAAACCTCACATGCCGACACCATAATACCGACACAATACCGACAATAAACAAACAAAACAAATCCCCTGTCCAAAAAGCACACACACAACACAAGCACACCAAAATCCTTACAAACGCACACTAAACCTCACATACACAACTATCTACACCCTTAACCCAAACCCTAACCCTAAGGTCCTTCACTATCGCACACTTACCTAACCCGCGCCCTAACCCTAACTCACTTAAACCGCCCCTAACCCAAAGACTATCACTATTGCACACTTACCTAACCTGCGCCCTAACCCTAAATCACTTAACCCCCCTAACCCAAAGACTATCACTATCGCACACTTACCTAACCCGCGCCCTAACCCTAACTCACTTAACCCACCCGTATCCCTAAACACCGTCAATATCGCACACTTACCTTACTCGCACCCCAATGTCAGTCACTACCGCATACTTACACAGCCTTTTCCCATGTTAGTCTTCACATCTTCGGGGTTTTCATCCGTCGGTCTTTTCAGCGTCGGGGTTTTCATCCATCGGTCTTCTCAATCTTCGATCTTCTGGTGTCGGCGATCTCCTTGTCAGCGTTCTCAGCTGTCGACGTTGTCAAGTGCTCCCATATATATATATATATATATATATATATATATATATATATATATATATATATATATATATATATATGTATATCCCCAGCAGCACTCTTTTTTTATCTGGAAAGTGTAGCACATATGGCAGCTCTGTGGTACATTTCAGTTTTGGCAATCAGGCTAGTAAACAGTGATATAAATAACACAGATTTATAAAGGCAGCAGGGATAAAGAAGAGCATTATGTAGTTTATTAGATCAATACTACCTGAGGTGTCCCCTGAAATAGGTAATTAGATTGACCCCCTGAATGCTGAGTACCATAGCATCAACTTCCTGAATGTTGAATGCCATAGTACAAGACATTCAAAAGTTCGAACTCAGAGAAAAAAAATCAAAAACTGGTTATTTTGCAAGGAGGCAAGCATCCCTGAATTCCTCCCACCCCCATGCTAATTATATATACTAACTCTGAGAAAACACTACAGCTGGGAACGGGCTAATTCTCCGATCCCCACTGTACCATAATCACACAATACAAGGGTCCACATTATTGCCATACACTGACATTTCTGATGTCAACATATAGGGTTCATGTTCTGACAGTCAGCATAGACATCTGTTGACCTATTATCATGAGCCCCTAACCTGGTCAATAAAGGATAAATAAATGAAATAAATATTTTTTTCCTCTGGTAATGGGTGTAAGAAAAGTACTAACATGATGATCACCACCCACTACTTTTGATGGAGGTTTTTGCTGTGTTGTTAACTTGAAGTACAAAATGATGGGGATGATCTAGTAATAAATCTAAGTATTTACCAAACTCCACCAATCTAATTACATTCTAGTTTTAACAGTAACAATCAAAACGGGAAAATAGTTCCAAAAATATTTTGCTACAAAAGCTGATGATGTTTGATTTGGAAATGTTAAGAAGGAAACCAGACGACCAGACTCAAGAGAGACAGACATCTGATTTGACAAAACTGGTTTAAGACTGGGTTCCACACAAATGAGAGTGTAGTCATCTGCAAACTGTACATGGTAGAGATCTGAGCAGATTTATCACATTTACAGATTGCGATCAAGAGAGGATACAGTACAACTTTGTGAGGAGCATCTGTGTTCACACAAAATGAGAGGGATACCGCCTCATCCCATTCACCAACACTAGTGCTGCCTTGAAGGCAGTTTGCAAATTAACTGATAGTGGATAGTTGCATCCCAAACTCGTGCAGAGACTGGAGTAAATAATAACAAGCAGTCCTTTGTTTCATCTCTCTATGGCACTGTTACTGTATTTGACTCTTTGTTACTGTCTGTGTGCTTCTCCTAAATTTACATGAATATGAACAGCTTCAACCGAACAAAACAGTTGAAACTGTAGCTCATCATATACATATTTAAATAAAATAAATAAAAATAAATAATAAAACATTTTTTACTGGAGTTCACTCCAGCTCCCTTATTCAAATATACTAACTCTATGGCTGTATAACCACTGAGAAAAGAGAAAACACTGTACACAAAAGCTGTGCTGGAACACAAATATAAATTATACCAGCAGTGATTTTCTATGTAAAACATCAGTTTTGGATTGAACATCTGTTTGCTGAAATCAGTCATATTAAACATCAACCAGTTAACCCTCTGAAGAATAAGGTAATAATCTGTGATCCCTCTAGGGAAAGCATTTCCTTTTATGGAGAAGGATAAAGGGGAAGCCGGCATCCCCTGCTTACTACTGAGCTACAGCATCTCGTCCAGTTAAAGGACTCTTCATGGACCCCCAGGAAGCAGACTGGTCTGGCTGAGCACCGGGAAATCTACATTCAGTACCAGAACCTATGAAAAATGGCAAGGCCATGTGCTACAGGAATATACAAACATCTATTTTTATAATCCCAGAAGTTATTGGAAGGAAATTAACAAACTGACAATGCCACAGTTCACAAGCCAGGATAATATCTGTCCTTTAATAATGATCCGATTACTGGTTCGCTGACCGTAGCTGAAGAATATATAAGGAAGTTCTACACTACAGCGGCTATAACCTATTCTTTTTCCTTCTTCACCCCCACTCTTAATGCTATCAAGCAAACCAGAAAACCATGAATCCCCCATTTATCTTCAGTAGACACACCAGGAAACAAGTGCTTAAACTCTTGCGTAAGCTACCAGACATTGGCAGCCACAGTACAAATAAGATAGACATTTTCTAAAAATCTGTATTACTTTTATTGCTTCACCACTGTGAATTGCTTAAAATGTTTCACTGTCAAACAACACTTTACCATCTGTTTGGACGTAAACAAAAATCACCAGTGCCACTCATGCTTTCTTATTAAGCCTACCCAATTCTGCCCTGTCCTGAACCTTGGAAAATTTGTTGCATCTCAGTTCAAAACTGACTTGATAAGTGTGGTCTTCTAGCTGACCATCAACATTGCATCAGACAGGTTAGAAGTACTACTTCATAGGTGGGTACTAGGCTATTGGCCCTAGGGCCTATATAAGCCTAGCCAAACGGTACCCTGGCTTTTTCCACCCAAGAAAATTATTTTCCTGTGCCCCTGTCGAGCAGAGCCACAGAAGTGATCCCCAGGGTGAATTTTTTAACTCCCATCCAGTCATCAAGATTTTTCTTGAAGAGTGCTAATGAGGATCTTTGTTTGATATAGATAGGCAGTTTGTTCCAGAGTATGGGAACTCTCTGGGACAGGAATCTATCCCTCCAGCATGTTCTGTTTATTGTGGTGACAAGGTTTCGGTCCCTAGAGCATGTAGCTCGGAGGGATTAGGATTTCTTTAAATGGAACATGTCCAACAGCTCTGGGTTTGACAAAGCTTTGTATGTTAGGCAGAGATCGCCTCTGAGTAGGCGATTTGCGATGGAGTAAAGCTGGAGTTTTTTGAGACAGTCTGTGTAGGGCATCTGTTTGAGGCTGGTAATCCTCTTTGTGAGGCATTTCTGTGGCCTTACCAGTTGTTGTAGATGTCTTGTGAGGTACATACCAAAAGGGGCATTGTACTCTATAATGGGTCTAATGAGTGATGAGTAGATGGGAACAATGACCTCTTTTTTCCTGGATGAGAAACCTTTTGTGATGAGATGTGCCACGTAGAAGGATTTCCTGAATACTGTGGCAGTGTGATTATCAAAGGAGAGACTACTGTCCACCTGTGTCCCAAGGTCTCTTATCACACTTTCAGTGTTAAGTAGACCACCACCTATGTGGTAGTTCATGGGTGCAAAGTTTTTATCAAAAGGGATGACAAAGCACATTTTGGCATTGAGCTTGAAGCCATGGCTTTGACACCAGGCATCTGTCTCAGTGAGGCCCTTTTGTAGGATGTTCACATCATTAGGAGTTTTGAATATGGCTCCTAGTTTGTAGTCATCTGCAAACTTCATTAGCCAAAGACCTTCTGTGTTAGCCTGCACTTCAGAGTAGTAGATACCAAACAGGAGAGGACCCAGGACTGAACCCTGTGGTACTCCACTTGTCACTGGTCTGAAGTTGGATTTGAAGTCTGCTACTTTCACAGTGTGGGTTCTGTCAGTGAGCCAGTTGGCAACCCATCTTTTGACATAGAGATTTATACCTAGTTTAGTGAGTTTATCTATAATTCCAGAATGGGGGATGGTGTCAAAAGCCTTGGCGAGATCTAGATAGGCTGTGTGAACCACCTTACCCTCATCTATGGCTTTGGTGACCACTTCAAAGAAGTCTATCAGGTTTAGGAGATATGATCTGCCTTTTACAAACCTGAACTGGGTAGGGTCCAGAGTTTGGAGATTACCAATGTCATTGTTTATAAGTTCCATGATGATACATTCCAAAGCCTTGCAGACCAAGCTCGTCAGGCTAATGGGGTGGTAGTTCCTGGGGTCCATGGTGGCTCCCCCTTTGTGGAGTGGGATAACCGTTGCTGTGCACCATTCAGTGGGCACAAAGCCTAAGGTGAAGCTATGATTGAACATGGTACTTAGATGGGGTGCCAGTTCGTTCTGTAGTTCATGTAGAACACAGCCTGGGATGTTGTCAGGTCCCATGGATGCTGTGTTCTAGGCTTTGGAGAGTGTGTTTTTTACCTGTGCAGCTGTGATTACAGTAACTTTGCATTCTTCCGGTATAGAGATGGGCTTGTTGCTTAATGGCTCCTAAATGACTCTGTCTTCTTCATTATTGACAAAGGACTGCTGGCACAAGCTTTTTCCTAAACTTGACCAAGACCTTTGACATTAAGAACCATTTTCTGCTACATAGTGACCTAAATAGTACCAGAATTGCCTCAGGGCCTACTGATAGTTTAATCAGTAATAACGATCTACATGCATACATATGTAGTATATAGTAGCCCCATTACGGCTGCCATGTAATTCCTCACAATTCACCACTTCTTCCAGAACACGTGCTCTTCAGAGTGTATTTGTAGACTTTTCACAATTGTCTGTGGTATCATGTTCCACTTATCTTCTTTTTCTGTATAAAACAACTTCCTAATGTTAAAAATGAAGTATATGCCCTCATCCTGAGTATCATGGGTCTGTATTTACTTCTGCTTTCCTTCTTTAAACATATACCATCAAACATTTCTTCTAGTATCTTCTCTATCCATTTCATGCTTACTTTTCAGTTCTTTACAAGGGCAATAAACCTGTACAGAATACTTTAGATGTGGTTTGACATGCGATCTGTATAACAGTAACGCAGCCTCCCCATTTTTAAATCCATCTCCAAAGAATGTATCCTACCATTTTATTAGCCTTGACCACTGCTTTTTCAGTTTGTGCCTCATTTCTGAGATCATTGTGACTGCATAACCTTTTTATGTATTTTTTGAAGATAATGACACCTAGCTGGTAGCATAGGTAACTTTAGCTGCATTTATCTTCTCAGTCTGTTAGCTCTAATATGTCAACAAGTTGAAACTGTTCTCAGTACATTTTGTGATAAATAGAAAACACAAACACACACACACACACACACGCACACACATGCACATGCACGCACACACACGCACACATACACGCGCACACATGCACACACACACACACACACACACACACACACACACACACACACACACACACACACTAAAATGCATTGACTTCAACACACAACCACCTGAGAGACACCACTTATCCGTGATAGGCCCTCTGTTTAGAAAATGTATCTGTCTAATCACCACACTTTTTCTATCATGCAATCCTCTATCTTTTTTAACACTTTCTAACCTTTTCAGTTTTTCTGTAATCCTCCTTTGAAGAACTGAGTCAAATGCTTTACTGAAAAGCAAGTATAATAAATTCATCAAATTCCCTTTGTCAAGTTCCACTGTAATCTAGTCATAAAACTGGATGAAGCTAGTTTGGGAAACCTTTTAGCCACAAAACAAGGTAGAGTTTATTCACCAGGTGTTTTGCTGTGTACGTAGGTACACTGACAGGGAAAAATATTTTTATTTCTCACCAGTTCTTTCTGGAATCTTGTGAGGCTCTTTTGTGAACCTGTTACTATTTTCTATGTTCATTTAAATTTTTTTTCCACAGTTTCCATCCCTAAACACTACACTAAATGCAAATGATCTTTCTGTTTAGTAAGCTTCACTTTCCCTTATATTAATAAAATCTAGCTTAGAGACAGAGTCCGTGGGACTAACTTCATGGTCTACTTGTGTTTGCTCCTAGCCTTACACTAACAGGATCCTAACAGAAACACAGCAAATCCATGTTCAGTTATTGTCCCAGCTAATGAAGATGCCTGCCTCAGAGGGAGAAAATGAATAGGCAGAGTCTGCCCACCCCTCCCTTAAGACAAATTGAGGGGTGTTGCCCATCAGTGAGTCATTTGTAGAGAATGGAAGCCCAACAAAAGGTAGCAGGACTACTTGAGGGGTTATGTCACTTGAATACGACAGTAATGCCCCCATCCACAACCTCTGCACAACCACCCCTGGAATAATTGCATTAGCAAGCAGAAGAAGGTTAGAGCACAATCCAAAAAAATCTCTTGATGGCTACCTGTACTATGGTTACACTGCTACTGGCCCTAAGATGGGCAGGATTGTGGCAACTGACCAGAGGTTGGATGTGGGGAGGCAAAAAAAAAACACCTTCCTGATTTACTGAAAGAATCATTTAATGAACTTTAATAAAATTAAAACTATGATGTTTGTAAATTTAATTAACTTTAATAAAATTAAATCTATGATGTTTGTAAATTGCACTAATCTAAGTGTGGTCACCCATTTTGGTGTACATTGAATGGATTTGGTACAACTCTTGAAAATGTTAAGACTTCTTGGTACTTGGGTATCTGAATGGACTCTACTCTGTACATGGGCCAGCATGTCCAAAAACTATGATTTAAGACATTTAATCAAATGAGATTCATTTAGAAATACTCGAGGTATTTCTGTCTGAAGTCATTACTGCTAATGCGAAGTGGGGGGGGGGGGTCATTATTATCTAGTCAGAATGCAGACTTCCAGATATTGCTTTATCTTCCCAGCAGAGTCTGCATTGCTTTTTAGACACCATTGAACAAAATTTGCATTTCATGCTTCTGATTCTGAAGTGAGAACATAAATATATCCTTTTTAAGAGCGAGAGAAGGAGATGACTACCTGTTAATGAATAGACATACGCTTTACTGCAGTAATTTCCTGTGTATTACAGTTTCCTCACTGAAATATCATCTCATGAGGCCTAGCAATAGTACTATAGCGGATTTAGCCAGAACTCAAACAATCTTCTTCAGGGAAGCAAAACTTTCTCTGCAGAAGGACCTCTTACTTGGACTCTACTTCTACCACTGAAAAGGAGTAGAGATACCATAAATGTATCCAAGAATGGTTTGCTACATGTCATTACTTACTGACAGGGTTACTTCTCACTGAAGGGGACCATCACCTGTAACTTGAAACTATTCACTTTTTAATTCAAAATGCATCATTTTTTTGCTGTTTATAAAGTAATAAACTGGGCCTTTCTTAGAGTTTTTTACTGAATGGTTTGTCTTTGTGACCTTTTTATCTTTTGGTTTAGATTTAACAAAAAAAAAAAAAGAACATAATGTTGACTCTTTAGTCCAGCTATTTTGCTTTATAACATATTTTTATGTGTTCTGGAAAGGTTTCCCTACATTTGGTCATGCATAAAGGGAAGAAGGATTCAACTTGTTAAATTCAGTTCCCTGATGTTCGACCCCGACTGCAATTCTCCATAGGAAATCACTGCTGGTGTAGTTTCTGTTTGTGCACTAGCAATGTGGGCTTTTCTAAAACTGTCTGCTGTTGTGCAGCTGTGGAGTTAGTATATATAAGCAAGACTGTGTGGGTGAACCCTCCACACTGGGGTGAGATTTTTGTGTGTGTGTTTGAAGTGAAGTTTTGGCTGGTGTATTTTGTCCAGTTGATGCTCCAGGCAATTTAGCCTCAACAAAAGGAATGGAAACTGTTATGGAGCTGTTTCTTCACATCTGTATCCCTCTTTATTCATAGGATCATAGAAGGTTACTGGGCTAGCAGCCCTAGAGCCCTTACAAACCTAGCCATGTTAGTCCGAATGTACTCCATCTGTCCTTATTAAGTGGATATATTTTGCAGAGCTAGTCTATGGTCAATACTGACTCTCTCTGTCCATGAGAGACATGGGTGCCACCCCCTGGGTGAATTGTGGTCTCCTATCCATTTGTCCAGGTTGCACTTGAAATAGGGTCAGTGATGATCTATGAACTGTACGTTTGTTCCAGAGGAGCGGCAGTCTCTGGGCGACACATTTGTCTCTCCAGCATGCTCTGTTAATGTCACAGGCTAGGTCAAGATCCCTAGAGCAAGTGACTCTTCTACCATTAGATTTGTGTATTGAAGCGTATCCATCAGGGCAGGGTCAGAGACTGCCCTGTATGCCAGGCACAAGTCTCCTCTCAGCAGCCTGTACACTACACAGTACAGTGACAGAGCTTTTAGTTTATCCATGTACATCATGGTTTAGAGGTCCTGTATTTCCCTGGTGAGGAACCTCTGTCATCTCTTTAGTTGCTGCAGGTGTCTGCTGAGGTACATGCAAGAGGGATCATTGTACTCTATGGGTGGTCTAATGAGGGTTGAGTAAAGTGAGACTATAACATCCTTAGACCTGGATGCAATGCCCTTACTTATAAGGTGTAGAATGCTTTCTTCACCACAGAGGAAACTTGGTGGTTGAAGTTCAGATTACAATCTACCTGTGTTCCTAGGTCTCGCACCGCTAGGTTTGAGCTTGGGGGTGGGGGTGTTGTCAATATTGTAGTTAGCAGGGAATTCTACTTTGCCAAAGGGAATAATAATACACTTTTTTGCATTAAGTTTTAGACCGTGGCTTTGGCACCAGTCATTTGTATGTGTTAGCCCTTCCTGTAGTATGTTAACATCACTGGGGGACTCAATGATTTACAACCATCAGCGAACTTGGTAAGACAAAGGCCATCTAATTTAGCCTGGACTTCTGAGAATTAGATTCTGAACAGTAAAGGGCCCAGCACAGGTCCTTGTAGTATGCCACTGGTGACAGGTCTACTGGTAGAGTTGGAGTCATGCATTCTATCAGTGAGCCAACTGGCTACCCATTTAGTGACATAAGTGTTAATCCCTAATTTTAATTCCCCCAAATCTTTTGGGTTTCTAATACCATGATGGGAATGGACCCTGTTCCTAAGTCAAAGTATGATTAAAGTTCATGAAATTAGTATTGTTTCAATCTTTGATGTCAGCCAGAAGTGCTCTTCTCAGTACCTGCAATATGCCCAGTAATGTCTCCTTCTGCAATTCGTATGGAGTTACGTGTATTGGTAACATATCTAAATACGATTGTAGATTCTTTTTTATAAGACCCATTGCTCCTACTACTATTGGAACTGTCTGGGTATCTTTCTTCCACGTTACTCTCATTTCTCCCTGCAAATCCTGATATTGTATGACTTGGTGTCTCTCTGTATGCAAGACAATGTAGTTACTGGGTGTAGTGATTTCAATGATCAATGCTACTTTTGTCTTCTTTTCATGGATCACTATTGGTTTTCTCACATCTGTCTTTTGTACTGTTGGTAATGGGTGATCCCATGTGATGTAGACTTCATCATTTTCTATGATGCTTTGGAGCTCATGTTTCCAGTGTTTTTCAGCTATTTCAATATTATAATATTTGCACAATCCCCAGTGCAACAGTCTCGACACATTATTATGCCTTTCAGTATACAGTCCTTCTGCCATTAGTATGTCACAACCAGCAACGAGGTGTGCAACTGTTTTCAATTCAGTTTTACAAAACTGACATTTGTCTGTTTCCCTACCTGTTTGATGGACTTTGTAAACTGTGTACGTAGCCACTACCTTGAGCTGCCAATATTAACCTTTCATCTCTTGGTTTGAATTCACCTCTCCTTAACCACTCCTGCATGCATTCCTGATCAACATGAGGTTCTTCCAGAAGTTTTCTATACTTGCAACTATATTAATGCATTTTCCACATTTCTTGCCTTTTCATTTGATCCTTCACCTTATATTCTTTCTTTTGTTTTTTTTGGTACATTCAGTTGGTGCCTGATTTTTATCTACTTCTGGTTTGATTTCCATTCCTGCTTGACGCAGATATGCTTCTGCTAAGTTAAGCAGGGAAGTCATCTTAGATTTATTCTCCTGATGTTTCAAAACTTTCACTACATTTGGGTCTTGTGAGGTCAGCAGGTATGTGTGGAGTCCCACGATTGCAGATCTATACATGTAATCAGTTTCAAGGAGGCCCATCCTTCCTTCAGAACGGGGAATATATAATCTTGGTATGCAGTGATTTTTATAGATCATTTGGTGAGCATGAAGCATCCTTCTTTTTTTAATATCTAATATATCCAACACATTTTGGGGCCAATCAATCACTCCAAGACTGTAAGTTAGGACAGGAAGAGCAAATTGGTTTATAGCTTGGATTTTGTTCCTAGATGTCAAGCTTGTTTTCAGGATTAATTTAAGTCTTCTAAAATATTCCTTACTAAGTTTTACTCACATTTGTTTATGTTTTATTGCTGATTCTTCATCAGTTCCCAAGTACTTATACACTCCCTCTTGCTCAAGTTTTTTATATCACATTCTTGTCCCAAACTGAAGTTTTCCTGGTGCTGCAGTTTTCCTGCTTTAAAGGTTGCTTTTGCACATTTATCAAGATGAAATGACATTCTTATATCACCTGAAAATGTTTTGACAACCTGTAGCAGCTGTGCTTTAAGTTCCTCATCTGATGAGCTATGCAGTTTTTAATCATCAACAAACAGAAGATGAGAAGTCTTTAGACTTTGTTGTTTTCTAGCAGCCAAATTGTAGCCATGGCCTAAGCTGTTAAGCAGACAGTTTAATGGGTTAAGTGCAAGGCAGAATAGCAACAGTGACAGAGAATCACCCTGGAATATCGCCTTTTGAATTTTTATCCTTGGGATAGTAATTTGTCCTTTATCATGGTTAAATTGCAAAGTGGTCTGCCATTGTTTCATGGTCACTGTAATTTAGTCGATCAGTGTAGGGTGTATCTTATACATTTTTAAGCACTCTTTTATCCATGAATGTGGGATACTATCAAATGCTTTTTTGTAGTCAATGCATGCTATACATAGATTCATCCCCTTTTTACAGTTCTCCACTATGACTTTATTTAACAACATATGATCCTTTGTTCCATATGACTTTCTTTTATTGCCCTTTTGTTCTACTGCCATAATTGAGTTTTATTCTAAATGACTCTAAACTCTGTCTGCATCAATTCCCATGTATAGTTTATACATCAACTGAAGGCAAGTTATTAGTCTATAATTTTTGGGGTAGCTTGCCAAGGTCACTCTTAAGCAGGAGCATTGTTTTACCTGTTGTTAGCCAGACTGGTGTCTGTTCAGGGTGTGCATATAGATAGTTCTTACTCATGGCTTGGTCTTCATGCAAAGCTGTTAATACTTTTAACCAAAAGTTAGTTACTGCATCTGGGCCAGGGGGGTTCCAATTAGAGACTTTTCTTAACTTTGTTTCAATCTCTCTGGCTGTTACTTCATCCCAGTTCATACCCTGTACCTTTAAACTTCTTATTCTTTCTTTTACTTCTTTTATCCATTTAGCATCTTTGTTGTGTTCCACAGGATCTTCATAGATACTTCTCCAAAATGCATCTATTTCTTCTTTTTTTGGCGTTCTTTCAATTTCTTTTACCTTGTTTCCCAATTCTCTATAAAACTTTTTTGGGTCATCACTAAATTGCCTGTTTTGTACTTTTCCTTTATATTTATCTGTGTATCTTCTAAGTTTTTCCGCCTGTGCTGAAATTATTAATTTATTTTGATAGTGTATGATAGATCCTGGTCTGTTCTAATACTGTGCACTGCTCTTATCACATCTATCTTTCTTAGTATTTTTGTTGATCTATTCTCTCTTCTATAGTCTTCTAACAGTGACACTTCTTGTCTTAATTGCTTTATATTTTTCTCTATTCGATACTTCCATGATGGTATTCAATTTCCCCCCTTCCTTTGCCTCACTACCCTGTGCTCTTGTGGTAGATCTTTATCAGTTATTAATTTAGCTGATCCATAATGATTCTTTCCATGGCCTTGCAAATGAAACTGGTTAGACTTACGGGTCTATAGTTCCCAGGGTCTGTTGATGGCACCCCTTTGTGCAAAGAGATTACTGTTCCTGTTCTCCACTCCACTGGAACAAAACCAGTTCTCAGGTATGATTAAATTGAAAGCTAAGTGGGTCTGCTAGGTCCTGTTTTAGATTGCTTAATAAGCATCCTGGGATGTTATCTGGTCCCGTGAGGATGTGCTTTTGGCCTTGGAGAGTGCAGATAAGACCTGATCTCTAGAAAAACTAGGCAGATGACTGGTGTTGGGTATACTTTGGGCTATGGCGGGTGGGGCCAGGAGGGTGAGGTTTGCACCAAATCTGTCAGCTAGCAGGCTGACAATTTCCTCCGGTGCAGTATGAGTGGTAACATCTATTATCAGTTCTGCACAGAGCTGGGCATTCCCGTTTAGGTTTCAGACATAATTAAAGAATGCCTTATGATGATCCTTAGCTAGAGCTGCTATTTTAGCTTCATACTTAGCTTTAGAGGATTTCATAGCTAGTTGTCTTTACATACTTTAACATCTTGTCTGACAACTTTGTTACTAATATTATAAACTACAAGAAACTATCTTAACTTGCAACATTTACTGTATAAGTTTCTGAGTTGATAATATATTTTTATTGTATTAAAGTCAACAACCTATAATGTTGTTTACTATTTGTATCTCTATTTATCATGTACATGATGTGGAGCTTTTCTCCTGAGTTGATAATATATTTTTATTGTATTAAAGCCAACAACCTATAATGTTGTTTACTATTTGTATCTCTATTTATCATGTACATGATGTGGAGCTTTTCTCCTGGGCATCCGCTAAAAAAGGACCTGCGTCCAGTCGGAATTTCCCGGTAAACAAATGTAAATAAAATAAAATAAAATGAGATTTCTGAATTGCTTTTTCAAGCTGAGGAGGGAACTTTTCCTCTGCTGAGTCAGTTCCCTCATATTCTTAGACATCAGTTTCTTCCTCTTGTTATATAACCTGTTTATACTTGAGGTCCACTAGGGTGGCTTTTTTTCGGGAGGACCTGGTTTTGATCTGATCAGGGACAGCCGAGTCTATACTGCTGCTTATGTGTTTGAACAGGGCATCTGAGTGCACCTCTGCATAGGAGTCATTGTTGTCTGTGAGTGTGGGTGGAATAAAACTTTTTATACCATCGCTTAGTAGTCTGAAGTTAGCTTTGGAAAAGTTCTTCAGGTTTTTTATTCTCCTGTAGGGGTGTCAGGTTTAGTAGTTACTTCAAATTAGATGGTTTTATGGTCTGATCTTACCAGGGAAGGCATCACATGTTGGTGAGTACTATGTCTAGGACATTTGAGCCCCTTGTGGGGGTGCAGACTATCTGTTCCAGAGCATTTGAATTTACAAAGTGTAGGAACCTTTGGGTGAGTGTGTTGATGGAAGGATATTTGAAATTACCCATGACTAAGGTGCTGGGCTGTATGGAGAGTGATTCAAGTAAGTCCAGGTAGGTGGTGTGCTTTTCTTGGTTCATGGTGGGGAACCTATAGCTAGCAATGATGTGGTAGGGTATTTTGTCTAGAGTTAATTGGACATGGAGTAGCTTGACAGAGTTATACTGTTTGACCAGGCTTTAGGTGTATTTGGCTTTAATGAAGATGGGCACCCCTCCACCTTTGGTTCTTCCACTCTCATTTTGAGGTCTGAATGTGTTGAAGGCATTGTAGCATTGCATGGCCGGGGTACTCTCCATGGCCTGGAACCATGTCTCAGTGACTGCACAGATGTCAGCATCTTCCAAGGTAAGGAGTGCTTCCAGGGAGTGCAGCTTCATGTTTTGACCTCTAGCATTAAGCAGCAGATCCCTGAGTTTGCCTCGGGTGGATTTTGTTATGTCAGAAATTTAGTTGTTTTGACAGTGTCTAAAAAAGGTACTATGGGACAGGAAAGTGTCTTTGCCAATATCTAAAAGCCTAGAGGAAACAGGTGCAGGCCATCTCTGGCAAAGCAGCATGGCCTTTTGACCATGTCATCCCAGGCTGACAGATACTGGACCCTCCTGAACTGACACCAAAAGCTAAGCCAATTGTTGAAGTCTATCATTTTTTGTTTATACTGTGGCATCATCCTGGGAAAAAGAATGCTGTTTAGGGTTAGGGTAATACTTTCCTGGGACACATATTCTGAGACTCATGTCTTGCTTCATATAGTCCAGAGAAGTGAGCCTCAAGTCATTCACCCCAAATGAACTATGACCGAGTCATAACGGCATTTGTTGAGTGACTTGAGTGCATGGATGATCTGATGGATCCTGGCACCTGAGAAAAAGCTGATTGTGACCTTCTCCTTGTCCAGTCTGAGTGGAACATTTGTGTGTCTCACTATGGAGTCACCTATGACTAGGACATTTGCTTTAAAGGTTTTTTGCCTTAGGGGCTTATTTGTTGAGACACATTTGTATGTGTTATTATGTGTAGTGGTTTCTATTTACGTAACAGTGTATGCACTTTTTTTACATTTGGAAGGTCTCTGAACTTTTGGTAGATCTCTAGTCAGTGCTTCCGCATATATGGGTCTATGTGTTGTGTCTTCAGATTGTGTGAGAGGTGAATAGTGTGTACTGACAATCTGTTTGGTATCAGGCTTGTTGTTACATGAGAGAAGTGATTCCAATTTCATAGTATACTTACATCTCTCACATAGGATGTTTGTTTGCTGTAGGAGTAAATGGTTGTCAGTATACATGAGATAATTACTACATTGCCTCAGTATTCCCATGTCAATCAGGCTTGATGAAGAAATGATGGGACACTGTCTATTCATTATAGCAGGTTTTTACCATATGAGCTATTAGAGAAAGGAGTGGGCTAGATTGACCAGTTTTTGCACAAGGACTATCAAGGGTTGTTAAATTGAGGGCTGTGGATGATAGGTGGGGCAACGCTGCTCAGTGTGCAACTAAGTTGTTTTTAGTGCAACAGAGAAGCTTGTGAAGGTTCCACTGACAGTTGTCTAGGAAAACTTTCAAGGTGTTTGTGTCTATACAGGGGAGCACTAACCTCTGCTGCATGATGCACAGCAATGAGGGAATGCAAGGCTTAAATACAGGTGAAATTAAACTGTTTTAAGCCAATCTAAGTACACAATGAACCTTTTTCCAGCAATCCATGCTCAGTCAAGGCTGGATCCGCATTCTTTTGCCACAGGGGTGCAGGGGAGCCTTTCTTAATGTAAGATGGCTGGTTTAATGCTTGACTGTAACAAAAAGAGGCTAGATTCAGCAGGTCTGAATCTAGACTATGTATCTAAGCTGAAAATACAGTTGAATGTATTCACAGCAGTAAAAAAGCAGAAAAAAATGCAGTGATTGGATACAATGCAATTTAAAAATTGCAGTAGAGACATAAAATATACTTATTTTTTGATACAGAAACCTCAAGTGTTTCCCCAACCTGAACAGACCAGGCTACTTCCCAATGTACTAGATGAAAAATCCTCTGGACTCATGATGTAAAAATAGGTGCAGTTAATATACAGAGAAGGGACAACATCTTGTGGCACATGTAAAGCTTGTAGTTATATTAATAAGGGAACAGAGTTTACACATCCGATTACAGGTAAGATTTATCATTTTGGTGCTAAAGCCAATTGTAGGACTAAAAACATAGTTTATTTAGCTTACTGTCAAGGGTGTTCATGCTATTATGTAGGTAAAACAAATTGTATGTTCAAGGTTAGAATCTTACAACACTTATCGGCTATAAGAATGAAGAATGAGCATAATGCCTTATATAGACACATTTCCAGCAATGAAGGGCATAACTTTATTTTTAGGGCAATATGGAACATTAAATTAAACACTAAGGGGGGGGTGATATAAAGAACATCACTGAGGTTGAAGAAACTAAATGGATAATAGAGCTTCCAGCCCATAGATATCCTGGACTAAATGAGGTCATACCAATGAAACCCACCCTTAAGAATCAGCGGGTGCAATACTGAATTGTGATTTGCTTACATTAGGTTTAAATTTAAAAACACCAAATACACAAATTATCTGATGAAGAGCAGGAGCCTGAAAGCGCTTATCTCTGTGTGGATTTTTCATCTGTACTTTTATTGTTTTATATTGAGTAATTAAACAGGGTGGCCACAGTAGTGCAGCGGTTAGCATTGCTGCCTCACAGCAAGAGGTTCTCTGGTTCGATCCTTGGCTGGGGTGCCTTCTGTGCAGAGTCTGCATGTCCTCCCTGTGGCCTCGTGGGTTTCCTCCGGGTGCTCCGGTTTCCTCCCACATCCCAAAGACATGCTGTAGGTGGATTGGAAACTCTAAATTGGCCCTAGGTGTGAGTGTGTGTGTGTGCCTTCTGTGGAAGGTTTGGCACTGGGCTGGCAACTCGACACTGTAAAAACTCCACTGCCAATCATGAGCGGAGAGGTGATCCACTGTGGCGACCCCTAACCGGGAAAAGCCAAAAGAAGAAGACGAGTAAGTAAACAGTTAATTTTAGTGGTGGTCTGCTACAGTTTTTTCATTTTCAGTGCTGATAATTGTGCCATCCACTGCCCAAATATGAAGGTTGATTTATTTTGCTTTTGTTTACCAGGAAAGTCAGACTGGGCCATGTAAGACCACTTTTCAGTGGGACCCCAGCAAGAAAAGTGCCAGACATAAGAAAAATTACAATTTAAATACTGTATGCACACATAAGCATCATTAAAACTATAGTGATAATCATACATTTGGAATAAACATTTTAAAAAGTAAAGGTAATCAATAACAATGATGTAGAAGAACTAGAAGGGTAAAAGAAAGTTTGGAAAATATACAGGGCCAGCATAGCAGTGAGGAAAGTGAGTAAAAAATTAAGTGTGAGATATAAGATAAAGTGGAAGTTATTTAAATGAGAGATTAGGAGGTAAAGTTGCGTAGATATGCTGGTGAGTATAGAGAGGTTATCTAAGATGGGTAAAAGTAAGAATATAATAGTTTGTTGAATAAGAGTTAGATATGGCTTCAGCAATACATACAAGTATTTAGAAGAATTATTTTAGTATTTGACAACAGGAAGAAAGACACTAGTTGTAAAGGAATATACAGGGTGGGTTAAAGTGTAGTATGTTAAGCTGGAGAGCAATTAACAAAGATGAGGTAATAACAGGTGTTCCTTAAGTTTGACTTTAAAGCTTTTGGAAGTTATTTATATAATGGTATCAGGAACATTATTCCAGATTATAGATACAGATGTAGAGAATAGAGAATCCATTAACATTGTTATGCAAAATTTGGTTGAAGTCAAGAAATGCATCTTTAGAGTACAGAGAATTGGGTGGAATGTGCCACTGTGTAAGAGCTTTGATGGGACATTTGTCAGGTGGGTGGTGAACTATGCTATGAGCAACTTTTAGCTGGGAAAAGGAGAGGAGATTGTGGAGTGCTGTTTAGTGTAACATTTTTAGGACTAGGCAGTGGTGTGTTCTTTTGGACATGTTGGCTGCAAATTTGGCAATTGTTATTGCATTGTTTTAAGTGTTTTTTATTTGTGTTGTGTGAGTGTTTATAAGAATTGGAGAGGCATATCATCTAGGTAAGAGACAGGTCATTGACATGGTTCTGTGTGAGTATACTGAGATGTAGCTTGAAGCTCTGTAAAGGAGGGCTATTTTGTTTTGAGTTTTTTTTTTTTTGTTATGGCATTCTGTATATGAGTACCAAATCTGAGTTGGTCATCTATAACTATTCCAAGTAGTTTGGCATAAGTAACCACTTCTAGCTGAGTATTGTTAACAGTGAAGATTGTGAATGGGTCTTTTTTCATTGGGGTATGATTTGTTGGTAAGGGGAATTAATGTGGTCTTATTAGAATTAAGGAGTAGATAACTATATTCTTGTCATGTCTCAAAGGAAGTAAAGGATTACTATGTAATGGTTTGAAGACTGGTGATAATGGACACTGAGCAGACGAGTGTCAAGTCATCAGTGTATTGAATTAGTTGAGCATATCTGGAGGCAAAGAGAAGGTTGCCAATGAACAGGGTAAATAGCAGTGGACTTAGTATGGAACTTTGG
Source organism: Protopterus annectens (assembly GCF_019279795.1). Lineage (NCBI taxonomy): Eukaryota > Metazoa > Chordata > Ceratodontiformes > Protopteridae > Protopterus > Protopterus annectens. The sequence continues at coordinate 1,010,565,614 of NC_056743.1, read as the reverse complement.
ATGACATCAGTGGTAAGTGGCAGAAACTGAGAGATGGCAGAGTAATATTTAACAAATTGTATTCGAGCTGACAAATAACTAGAAAAACATTAAAGAGATGAAGGAGAAAGCCCCAGAATGGAAAATGTTTGTAGTAGTTTAGAATGACAGACAGTGTGAAAAGCTGTAACTAAATCTAGGAATAATATGAGACAGGTTTACCTTAATTTCTAGCTAGGTTGGCTGTATTAGGAAAGGACAACAAAGCTATTATTGTGCTGTGATTTGGACTGAAACCATGTTGCGCTGGTGAGAATAAACTATTACCTGAAGATAGTAAAGAAGTTGGGTATGACTCCATCTTTCAGGAGTTTTTGACAATGGATTAAGAATAGCAATGGTATGAAATTTGGATAGTTCTATGGCTTTAGCCCTTTGTGAAGATGAATACATGTTTTCAAAGTTTATGTACATAGGATTCAGATATGCACCTGTTAATGAAAATAGATACCGGATATCTGGATATGCTAAAGGTCCTGTAGCCACCTTTGGGCATTCAGCTGGAATATCATCAGTGGCAAGAGTGGTCACTTTAAGTTTGGGAAATAGATTTGGTGTAGTTATGGTTGAGACTGATTGGAAACTAAGGGAATTATTGCAGGTAGGGTGGATGTAGCCTGAGCAGAGGTGTTTTGAATTACTGATGTAACAGAGTTAGTGAAGTGGGTGTTGATTTTACACACTGTGTCATGGTCAGAGTAATTGGGAAGGGGACAAGGCTGAGTAGTTTTACCAGGTTTTAGTAGTTTGTCAATACCTGACAAGAATGTTGTTGGGTTTGAGATTTTGGAATGTTGTAGAGATGTAAAATATTTTTATCTAGTTTGGCAGATTACATAGTTGTCTGTAGACTAGAGATGCCATGTGAGTTCCGTTGATGTACCACATCTTCCAAGCTTTTTCTCCTTGCTGCATATTTTTTCTTGTTTCCTTTTGATGGGTGCATGACTATTAAGAATAGTAAAAAAAGAGATTGTTAAATGATTCAATTGCAAATGGAAAAGTAGTGATTTATGGACAGACCAATTACACTGCTTAAGTGAAGTGATACAGGAGCCTAGGTTTATTAGATTTCTCACTGTGTTAAAGTGGGTTTATTTAAGAGATTCATTCCATTGATGAATGACAAATATGAGTTTATGATCAGTCAGTGAATCTGGGAAGGATCCAGTTAGAATTATTTGCTGTTTGAAGTGTTGGATAGAATCCATTTCAGTGCTGAATGGTTATTTATGAATATTCTGGTGTGCATCCCTGTGAAACTGGGTACAGTATGGGTTGGCATTTAGACTCTAGCCTACATTTGACATTCTTATTATACTGTCCCACTGGAAGTTAGGGTACTAACTGACCTGCTAACTGTTTTGTGTTGTTGTTGGCTGTGTGCTGCCTACTTTACTAGTTAATTCCTGTTACTGAGTAATTCTGCTCTGCTCTAAATGCTCAGTAACAGCTCTTACAATGAATAATACCCCTAAGAGTTATATACCGTTTCCCAACACTTGCTTGATGTATTCTTTCTTGGGTTGTGGTTTGTTGTAATTCTTCCACTAACTTTCCATGTGTTGTGTTGTTATTATATGTTAACTTATGAACAATATAATTGCTGTTTGTGCAAGACTGCTGTGTTCCATTAGAGGGTGTTCTCCCACCCTTCCCACTGCAGTGCAACTGTGTAGGTTGTATATATAAGTAAGAGAATGTGGGGCTGCAGGGGGGGGGGGTGGCACCTCACTTCACAAAAACACATATTTTTCTGTTAGGTAAGTAATTGTTTTGAGTAGCACTTTGCTAGATATTGAGAAACTGACAAAACATGACAATTTTTTTGTATTAAACGTATAGTAAGCAGTAGACATTTTCAGTATTCTACAAGTGTCATTAATCTGTTAAAAATGTCATGGAACTAAGGATGTGTAATTAACAACATGGCACTCACATAGACATGAACTCCTTTGAAATGGGAGCAAGGTGGATGGGGGTTATGCCCAGATTTATCCCTGAAATCACCCTGTTTCATTTTTTTCCTGGAGTAAGGCATTAAGGTGGTGAAGTTGTAAATCTTTTGACAAAGGCTTGTTTCATAAAAGGAAGATGTACTGCCAACAGCTTACCCTGTAGGAAAATGATTTACCTCAATGTGATTGGTCTTTCATTTCACCCCGTTTTGGGGTAGCTGAAATACTATACATGGTCGTCACTAATGCCTTTCCATGTTGCCGAATTCCACGGCTTCCCTTTGTGTAGCGTCTCCTTTCCTTTATTCAGAACCGCATGCAGTCTTTAGGCAACATTAAATAGCTATGCATGCAGGGCTGGCATGTGTTCTGTTTCTCTCTATCTCTGTCTCTTTCTCTCTCTGCTTATCTCCAATCCTTCTTTTTTATGCTCTGTGCACTTTCATCTTCCTCTGCACCTAACTTTTTTTGCTATGTTGATCTTTAAGATTGTCCTTTACTATTATGGCCAAGTGCCTATGGTCTCTGGTAAATGCTCATACATTCTGTGTTCCTTATCACTCCTACAGCACCTGTTGTCCGTTTCTTACCTTCCCCCATCACAGCCTGATATATATATATATATATATATATATATATATATATATATATATATATATATATATATATACATCTTTTATCTATTACCGCATCCCTCTGCTTAGAAGTTGCATTATTGCTGCCATTTCATTAACATTTAGAGGCAGTTCCTGTGTTATATTACATGGTGGTAGCAGTACCCCGAAGCGATATGCTAGCCCTGTTTCAAGCCTGGCAGCAGAACTGACTTTCTCAGTAAATATAGAATCACTGCAGAGCTATTCTGTTGTCCTGCAAGGGAGATGAATCAACAGCTGTACGGTGAATCATTGTTACGGCTTTTTGCTATTTGCACTGTTTGGCAAAGCAGCCAGGAACTGGTCTTTTCACAGAAGACAACTACCAGGATGTTGCTGTTGCTTAATAACATATTTATTTGAAATGTTGAGCTTCTGTAAATGGGAAACAGATGTGAAGGACTCATTTTATGTTGTGCATCTATGATTTCAGCATACAGATTGGGACAGGCATCGATGAAAGCAGGATCGCACAGTTAATTAAATGTGGGTATGTGTTTGTATATTATATCATATAAATGGCTGCAAATGAAATGTGCACACTACAGCTGAATGTCATGGGTGGTTGAATCCATTTCTCATTATGCTATGAATATGTACAAAATTTTGGCCTGTAGAGGGCATCAGAAACAAGTAGTGTCTGGTACGAAATAAGAGAGATGCAGCTTCTAGCTGGGAAATTACAAGTAAGTGTTCACATGAGTTCCCATAACCCATTACCCTGATTATACAGCACTTAGGGCTTGAAGCGACCTGTTAATGGAACCACAGATAGTAGATCAGATGATGCTCACTGGAGCGCTGTCAGCTCATCTGCATTTGGACCTTTATGTCGCTCTCTGACTCCAGCGCAACGTTCCTGCTGAATGAGGTACCATTGTTCTTCTGTGTCTTGAGAACTGGAGGGGGATATTTGTGACATAATGGTGGGGATGGTGATGAAGCCAGTGTGCATTTTTATTGAAATATTTGTATATGCTTTCAGAGCAGGAAAGCAGATGTAATGCACAGTAATGTCAGCTCTACTGTGTGCAAAGTAAGGGTTGGGCTGAAGACGTAACAGAGCAAAGAACAGATATAATTTATAGAGACAGAGAAAGAGCTGTGATGGAAAGATAAATAGCTATTGTAATGAAAGGGATTCAGCCTTTGATTGATGCTGCCTGCTGTGATGGATTGATTTAGGGTGTGAAATGCCTTCTTGCCGCTTAATTGTGATAGAATTCGGGAACAAATTTAGCATGTAAGCTCTGTCCAAGTCTCATGCTTCTGTTCTTTACAGTTCAGTGCATTTGAATGGGGAAGAGAAGTTGTTTTCGTGTGTGTATGTATGTGTATGTGTTTGCGTGTGTGAGTCTGATTGTTCATGAATATGTAAGCATGGATGTGTGTGCATGTATGTATTTATGACATGGTCCTTTAAGAGGCGAGAATCTGAAACATATTGCTTTTGCTTACACAGATGTAAGATAACCAGATAGTTAGAGAACATTGCTGTCAAGCTGGAAATTTGTGTTAGACACCCACCAGAACCACTTTTTTCTTCTTGAGTACTGCAGTCAGGTTTCCCTCCCTTCTGATCTTTCGCCTGTTAACTATGTGCTTTTATAAGAACTGAATGATCCTTCTTGGGCTTTGTGATTTAAAAAATACCAATTTTCACTTGCAGAAGAATTGTCACAGCTTTTTTTTATTGAAAACGTGCTCATTTTCGTTTCTCTTTAATTGTACTGGAATTTATATTTCTACTTCTACCTTTGATCACTTATTAAATATTATTGTGCTACTTTGCTGTTTGCTCTGCTGTAGTTGGAATTTGGGGTGGATGTTATTCATTCTGTTAGGAAGTAACTCTTTTACCGTAGTACCTGGAAGGTAAAACTAAATAACACTCAGCTTTGATACAGGGCAAATCGGAAGGCTGTTGGCTCTCTTCCCACACTTGCTGCTTGGTCTCTTTTACCTTATGTAACTTAAGGAAGGTGCTTCACTCCTGAGGGCCTTCCTTCAGATTTTTTCATCTGCCTGAATTGGTGAAAGCTCAGCTGAATGCAAAAGATTCCTCAGTACATGTCAAAAAGAGTAGGGAAAATTTGTCCTGGCCGAATCTGCTGTAATCCATATGAATACAACTTCATGTCTCCCCTGAAAATGTGCCATGCATAGTGGGATTAACCTGGTCAAAATAAGTAAATAGATACACAGATAGACAAAAAGCTATACATATAGATAGACAGCTAAACTATTTTCTTCCCTTTAGAACTTTTTAGACCTTAATACTTAAAGCACTAGAGTCAACAAAGCTCATTAGAGCAACTGCAGCTGTGAACATTTTCAGTAGAAAAGTGACCAGGATTTGCTAAACAGGGACAACATTTCAGGCTGAGATTAAATGTTGTAGAGTGCAGCTTCACTGATGGCAAAGCAGATATTAACAGCAGGTGGTCTTAACAGAAATGAGAGACCATTAAAGAGTGGTTGCAGCTTTGGAAGTCATTCTTGGACCACCCCTACCTGCTCTAAATACATTGTATTGTAGAGCCTGTTTAGCCAATGAAGATGCCCTTCTAGGTCTGTTATCATCAGGTGCTCGAGGACTGCTGCTTTATCTAATACTGTGACATCAAGCCAGATATGACAGTGAATATAAATTTTTTAGAGACCCGTTAATGGAAGCGGACAGAGAATCCTGTAAGCTGATTTACTGCTCCAGACTTTTCAGGTAGCTCTGTGAAACTGACCAGATCCAAAACATTTGATTTTACTTTAAGGTAATTGCAATACACCATGGGAATTGCTTCTTCCGCTGATGCTGTAATTTTGGGCTTGGACACCTTGTAGGGGGAGGAGCATTTCTTTCCAAGCTTTCCAAGGAACTAAATTTCCTACAAACAGTCCTGCTCAAGAGTTGCTCTTCTTCTTGTTAAGGATGATCACTAAACAGGGAATGGAAATAGAAATCTGCCATGGATGCCAACGTAAGTTATTATCCTCCCTTGAAGGAGAGTAGGAGATCTGATATTTGGACATTTTTGGCCTAGGACATATAGGTGTGCTGTTTAGCAATTTTGGTGGCACAGTAAACAGAGAAGTTACCACAGGGTGTTGCCAAGAGGCAATACTGTGCAGTCCCTGTGACGAGCAAACCTGTGCTCTTCTCATGTCATTCATTTAGCTGCATTTCCTATGTCTAGGTACCGGTGTTTGCTTTTAGGAATGTTATATCACCTGTTTTATTGTGTATTGCATATGAATCTCTGTTACTTCGCTGTGCATGTCTTTGTACACAGTATACATATGCTCCTACACATTTATGGTACAAGTCAGACTTGCTTGTATCCCATGCATCCTGTATGAAAAGTCTCCTGCTTTGGTTTTGTGCCATATCACTATGGCCACACACATGACATATTACTCATTTTGTTATAGTCAGATTAATAACTTTTAAATAAATAAGTAAATAAAGCTAACAGGTCACTATGTGATATCTCCCATCATAAATTAAGCAGGATTTTTTTTTTTTTTTGTGGAAACATTATAAGGTCTTCCAGAAGTTGCAAAAATTGGAAAAGGACTGCTGAAATAACGCAGACACAAAACTGAAGAAATGTTTAACTTCAGGTTATTTACAATTTAAGATTCCAGATAATTTCACTTTTGTACTGTGATAGACATTTCCCCTTTGTTATTGACACATGTTTTGTGTATATTTAACTAGTTGCAATATATGTCTTGTAAATGTGCTTATTTTTCTCCTAAAAGAAAGCAGCTGTTTCACTGTGAACTAAAATGTAAACCAGCAAAAAGGTCAAGATTTAATAATAATAATAATTTTATTTTTATTTATTTATTTTACATTTGTTTACCAGGAGAGTCCGACTGGGCATAAAACCCTTTTTTAGCGGAGGCTTGGGGAGAAAAGCTCCATTGTTAGTAAACTATTTCGTTAGTAGAAAGAATATTGTATAATACAATAAAGAAAGCAATAGTAACAAACATTCATAATGGTAAAAAGACTAGAACAGAATAAATTGGTCAAGTGGGAGACAAGACCAATAATCTTGTATAACAATGCTTCTAGAAGATAGTTCTTACAGTAGTAGCAGGTAGTGACATTGTATACAATAAGAGTGCAATTACGATACTTAGTCTTATATATAGATAACATAGCAAACTGAAGACTTAAAATCTGGCAGATATTAACAGTGAGAAAGAAAAAAAAAAACAACATAAGGTAGTCATATGGCTTAAATTCAATGCTCATTACATATGCAATTAAAAATTTTAAATCCGCTAGTTGCATGGTTTGGGCTACCCATGCCCAGTACATGTACAAGTCCAGGAACTGGTGAGGTGGGCTTTAATGTGATGCTTGATAATAATAATAATAATAATAATAATAATAATAATAATAATAATAATGATAATGATAATAATAATGATAATGATAATAATAATAATAATAATAATAATAACAATAATAATAATAATGCCTGCAGTCTGTAGAATATAATGCAAGAAAATACAGTACTTTGCTGCATAAGCAGCATCTAGAAACTCTTTTAAAAGATGAACCATAATAAATATTGTTTTACAGTAGCAGGAAATAAATTCTTGGAAAAGTGTATTCCTTCATTATAATAAAGCTTTTCATTTATTTTATTAAAAAGATAAACTGGTATTCTGATTACATTACTTCAAATCATCAGAAAAACTATTATACATCAGAAATGTTTGGGATAAAGTACAAACTAAAAAGTCATAAATCTCAGTGAAACTTGTAAATTGACCAATGCACCTTGTCCAATTTAGATATTTACACCAGTAATGTAATTAAAAGGCAGAGCTTTCAGTATGGTGGGCATGGATGTAAGGTTATAGCTAGCCCCTTAATGCAGCCTTAATAGTAAAAAAGTCATTAAGTCCTTTGTGGAAATTGTACATTCAGGATTAAGATTCTTGTCCAGTATTACATTGTCCATTTCCTCAAATAAATCCTGTTAATTCTGGTAAAATGAAAAAAAAACTTTGACAAGCTGTGAATTGACATGCTGTGTTACTCAGCTTATTAGTCGGACCTTCCGTTATAATGTTATAAAGTTAGCAATATGTTTTTATAAAAACTGTCATTTAGTTAAAAAACATTTTACCAAAAGAAAAGCAGTCAGTAAGCCAACATCATGGTGTAAATATTTAAATTGGACAGGGTGCATTGGTCATTTTACAAGTTTCACTTTACTTTGTACTTCATCCCAAACATTTCTGATGTAGAATAATTTTTCTGATGAAGTCCTGACACATTAAATGGACGAAAGCACTCAAATACTGGTTCACTGTCTCGTCTCTTGTCATTGGTGTAAAAAGTTATATATATATATATATATATATATATATATATATATATATATTTTTTTTTTTCCCATTTCATTCAGTATTGTTGGCTGCCCAGTACTTCAGTTTTCAGTTTCACTGAAGTATTTGGCCAATTTATTCTTTAGCTAGGTATTATACTGTGTGTTTTAGACACTTATAGAATTGTAGATGGTATTTTTTTATTGTGTGCTGCACTGTTAGGGGCATTAATGGTTGAGGATGTTGTGTTTTGGGGCTCCTGGTGTGATATGGGGGCTGTATCTGTTCAGTGCTGCAGTGGCCAGTGGTAATATACATTTCTGTGATCACAGAACAGTGTGAATAGGGTAGTTTGCCCTCCCCACATGATTGTGCCATCTTGAAGCTAGTATATATGAAGTTTGACAGGTTTAGGGTGCTTGATGTCATTAAAAAAAGAACATTATTTTACTTATTTTTGCAGTTATTGGAGACCTTGTATACAACATTTACCTAATAAGCACTATACTTTGATCCGATACATAATTAATGGTGTATGAGCTAAGCAAAAATCATATCGGTACAGATGTATGAATAGCGTACTTTGCCTTAAGCAAGAGCAATGATTTTCCTAGACTGGCTTCAGTATCTTGCATATATTGTAAATTTATTCTCACAATGTTATGTTATTGGTGATTGTTTAGTTACCAGCAACTTATCTTTTTTTCACCTTGTCTTTATTGCACTGGTATTAGTTGATTGCAAATTGTGACTTATATTTGACTGTACAGTTTAGTTCTGTTGTATCTCTGTACCTCAGTGCTAGGCCTGAAATTAATCCAATTAGATCAATGGTAAAAAATAAATACAGATGCAAATTATTCACACTAGTACAAGTAAAGAATGATATAAACCTGTTCAGGTTTCCGTTTTGGTTGTGTTAATGTGTTTAGCTTACACCTATGCATGTAACAATAAAAATGATAACACAATAACACAAATGGGGATCATGCTTTCATTCTCCGTTCCCAGTTTACCCCCTTCAGGGTCACTGAGGAACTGAAGTTTATCCCTGCAAGCAGCATGATAATTAATTATAATAAGGCCAGTTACATTAAAACAATAAATAGTTAATAAAATAAAGGTAAAACAGAGGTTGATGCAGTTTATGTGTTTGTTTATTTAAGTTTGTTAACTGCATAAGCTAGCCGAAAGACCCTTTCCGGACACCACCCAGGCCATCAGGCAAAGTCACATACATAAATATTAGACAGTGGTTTACTGACAATAACCTAATGTATTGCAACTATTACAGAATTAGATGTGCCAAAAATATGCACATTTATATTCAGTAGAAAAAATATAGTAAGAACATAGATATAAAGAATAATCTAGAAATTTACAGTAAGAGCAGTACATAATAAATACATTGTTTAAACAAGGAGGCAGAAACATTTGCTTTTCTCTTGTTTCTTTAGGGATTTCAGAAATGCAATTGCAATGTACAAATATGTAGTGTGGCATTGTGTTGTGTATTCAATGACAATTTAAAGAAATTCCTAATTAGCACAATGGGGTTGTCAAGATCCCATTTAGCTGACTTCACTGTCTCAGCACTGTTTAGTATTTTTGACAGAACTGCTGGTTTGATATTGGTAGTTCTTACATTCTGTAAATTTTATTTTAATTTTTGTTAGCTCATTTTACATAATAATGCTACAAATGGTTCATATTATTTTATAATTTGTATATATTTCTATTTTTTTTTTGAGTGTAACAAATGTAGTATACAGCATTTTTTCTTTGGATGCTTACTTAAAACCCACAATTAGGATACTGTGGATTGGAGTCATACCTCTCAACTGTCATGATTTTTGCAGAACGTCCAGATTTTTACCTCATATTTTTTGGACTGTTCCTCATAACATTTGTGGTTTTCTAGCAAGTCACTGAGGACTGAAGTCACTAAATAATGACAGACACTTGAGTTTCAGAGTTCATATCCTTCTGAAAAACACATGCTAAACCAAAAATCTGTTATTGTACCAGCTTTCTTAGTTTATTAAGAGCCGTATTTAAAATCTGTCCTTGATTTTATGTTTTTCCCCCATTATTTTTGGCTTGGTCAAAATTTCCTGCACTAAGAGGTTGAGAGATGAAATATGTGTGGAGCTAAAATATTTAAGTAAAGGGGTCTGGCATAAGACGTGCAATTTTTATATTTTATTTTGAAGTGTTTCATTATACGTGGCTTTCTAACACTTTCTTTACATTATACTAGTTTCTTCATTTGTATATTCTGCTAAGCAACATGAATCTACCAAAGCAAGACAGAAAAACGCTGAGCCAGCTAATGTTCTTGCACACGACCTGGCAGCAGGAATAAATGAGTATGAAAGAAGAAGGAATGGACAGAACATGGCAGATAGCAGTAGAGTAGGACAGGATAGCAGGAACAGTAGGTCATAGGATTCACAAGGACTTTGTCGATGAAGAGTACAGATGGTACAATATAAACAGATAAAGGAGAGATGCCAGGAAGATGCATTCTAATATGTGAGAGATAGAGGACTGAGGACAGCTAATACAAGATGGGAAGCAATGTCATCAGAAGAAAAGTAAAAGAAGCCTGTAACTATATAGCTGGATCAAGTAAACGCACACAGTAACATTACATGTTAGTGTTACTGGTGAGGAGATACTAGCTGTTCATTTTGAAGCTCTGTTCCGGGCGAATTTTTGAAAGGGAATGTTAATTAAGTCGTTTTGCTGCATAGATACCATAGGTCAACACGTTATTTATTTATTTACAGTTTGTTACTAGGTAAGCGAGTTGATCTGTAGATGTTTTTTACTCATGACCAGAGTTTAAAGCATAAAACATAATGTGAGTAAACACAGAAGTTAAGTAGATGTATGAAGAGCAAATCCAAGCATTTAAACTGCACACAATAAAGGCAAACAATACAGAGCGACATTGCATACAATGAAATTTAAATTATTCTGCATTCTAGTATGTTGCAGTTAGTATCAATAATTTAGTTTAAGATAATACAACTATGTACAATATCACAGTGGGCACATTTTTGAGGAAAAGTTCTATGGTGTTCTTTAGGCCTAAGCTAGCAATTAACTTGTATCCCAGGAGCACTGACATTTAAATTCCTTATAGAGGAACTCTGTAAGAGATTTCTTACATTGTTTGGATATGTATTTTTTTTTTTTACTTTACTGAGTGCAGGACCTATTCTGGAAAATGCTTCCTCGCCAATTGCTTGTTTAAATCTTGGCTGCTTTTAGGAGAATAGTTTTGGTCTGTAAGAGAGAGCTTTATTTTCAGGAATGTGCAGTAACTCAGATGCTGACCTTTGTATACTAGGTACCTAAAAGAAAGGTGTCTCTATTAGCCATAGGTAGCAAATGGACCTTGTTGAGCAAGTCATAATGATGAGTGTTCTGGCCTGCTGAGAGAAAAACCTACATATCTTCTTTCAGAGAGTCTTCTTTCTAATGTACAGGGGGTACCAGTAAAATGGATATGTAAGGAAAGTATTACTGATAATATTGGAGTATAATTAATTATCTGTGAGCCATTGTTATCTGGGTGAAAAGTTAAATAATTTTAAGCAGGTAAACTTGTTTAAGATTTCCCAGTGGTGACTTCAGGTAAGTATATCATCAGCAAAGGATGTGATTCTTTTACAGGATAGTGAAAGTTTATGTGCAGTGATTGTGAGAAGACTCAAGACTACAGGGGAAGCAAACAGGAAATAGACAGCAGAAAAAAGCACATGTTCCAGCTGTTCAGACACAATAATAAGCACTTTGGGTCTGCATAGCATGTTAAGCTTCTGAATAGTTTGTGTAATGGGGACTTTTGGTTATTGTCCATGATGGCCCCAAGAAGGTTTACTGATTTTGCAATTTGAACAGGTGAGTGATCTACAGAGGTTATAAATCTACAAATAAAATTAAAATTGAGGCAGTACATATTATATTACTGGGCATTGCAATAAATGGCAGTTTTAAATTTGAGCAACATATTCTTCATGCAATTAAAAAGAACCTCCAGAAACTTGGCAAGAAAAACCCTAGCCTCATCCTCTATGTTATCAACCCTCTGATATGCCTCACCTGTCCTTACAAACCTAAGCGCTACACTAAGATCCAAAATAGTCTCCTGTCACAACAGAGTAGCTAAATTTGCTACTAGCACTGCACTCTGAACTCACTACTGCTGGGCCTTAAAGCAACTAAAGTGGCTAAAGCTTAACAACTACATAACATACTCTCAGCTAGGTAAGGCATTCAAGCTGATGTATTATCTTGAGCAAAGCCCTGCATTAAAAAACATAGTATTGCCCTACACACCCACAATGGACCTCCATTCTGGTGACAAATTTCTACTAAGCACTACTAAAGAAAATTATTCATTGGGGGACTCACTATAATCCTGTAAAATTTCCAAACTTTGGAACACCATTCCTACACAAGTAAGAATGACTAACAAACTCCCAAGGTATACAATGCAGCTTAAACAATACTTTTCCCAATCCTGGTCATGCGCATGTTCATCACCAGGTTAAGAGCTCTAGTGAAAGCAGAAACTTCTTATTGCCTGTCATTAACTTTGTGCCCTCCTCTATTTGAATCCCTATACCTCCTAACAACTTTCCCTCTTGCATTTGAATCAATATACCCCTTTTCACCTCCCTCTTAAACAACACATCTCATCTTTCTCTTTTTCTAACTGCCCTATCCACCACTCTACCTCCCTCATGCATCCCCTGTATACCTAAGTTATAAAACTTCTACATACACCAGTTTGGAACAAGCCTAAATAGAACTAATCCTATACTGTGCTCTCTCCGTCATATACTATTACTACTACCTCATACACAGCTCAGATGGCTTAATGGTAGATTGCTGTGTCTATCGTCTGCAGGGTCCTGGGTTCAACACTTGCAAGGGCTGATTGTTTGGGATATGCTTGTAAAGGCTGCAGGGCCATTAGCCTAGTACACACCTATGAACTCTACTAATGTCTCCCCTCCCTGCCTACATAATTCTATAACTTACGTAATTAGATCTCTTGAACTCTTTACAAACCTATACAATACTAAAATCTCCCTCCTTACCTGCAGAATTTTATAACTTATTCTTACTTATCTCAAACTCCTTGCAAACCTTTACTAGAATTTAAGAACACTGAACTTCTTAACGTTTTCCCTTCTACAATATTAATCTACTTACTTCCTGCAAGATTTTAGAGCTATATGAAATGTATAGACTTATAATTGTTGATTTGAATACTTTACTGTGCATACCTGTTTTGTAATTTTTTTTTAATAAGAAACGCAACTGTTGTTTTTCTGAGAACTGTCTGACATTCACTTATTTATATAAATGTATTGTATTGGAGCTTTTCTCCCTGGGCCTCTGCTGAAAATGGGCTCTGTGCAGTCAGACTTTCCTTGTGAACAGAGACAAACAAACAAGCAAATAAACAAGCAATCTACAGGTGTAATAAACAACTGATCTACAGATGTTATTAACAAGTGATCTATAGAGAAAATAAACAAGCATTGAACAGGTGGGCAAGAGGCTGTTACATACCCAGATAGAAAACATTGTATTTTGAAGGTTTGTACTTTAAACCACCAGAAAGATGGCCAAGGTGCTCCAGAACAAAAGTTTTATTTCAGTTGAGCACTTTCATCTGTTACAAGAACTAGACTTCAGCAAAACAACATTAGTTAATTATACATCCCTTATGTATCCTCACCAGTCAATCAGTTAATCACATTTCATTACACCACTACATTTAAAAACACATCGCCTGAACTTTAATATAAAATAGTTAAAATATTGTATAGTGTTTGTATAAAACTACCAGTATATAAATATCTAAATAAATAAATGAATGTATTAATAAAAGACAACCATGCCTTTTCATTTTTGATATACTCAGTACACTAGTGCATTCATTTAAACCTGGAAAAACAGTGGCATTTAGCCTCAACTGCCAATGTAACTCACATGCCTCCAACTATTCTGGTGTCACCCTGCCCTGTACATCATTAGTTACTTGTTGTATCACTAAAAATTGAAACTTATGACTACTATATCTCTCAATGTGTCTACTTAGTGCATTTGTTTTCACCGTTTTAGTAATGTCAGATGTATGTTCGTATATTCTTGTTATAAAAAACCCTAGTGGTTTTATCCACATAAAAGGTAGGGCAGTCCAAACACTTAGCTAGTATTTTGAAGGTAATTAGGTACATTAGGATTGAACAATGTTAAATCTGAAGTGTTGACTACAGAGCAGTTACAGCGTAGTCCTACTAGTGCCAAGTCATAAGTGTGTTGGGTTATCTTAGCAGTGTTACAGTGTTTCTACTTACCATTCACAAACATGGAAGACAGAAGTGAGCAAATTTGACAGTCAGCCTTATAGAACACTGGGCGGAATTGTTAGATGGCAGTTTCTTGGTATTATTCCATCTTGCTTCATGAACTGCTGAACTATTGGGTGATATCGGTGGGTCTATATCAGAAGAGCTAAAGTTCACAAGAACGAACGCTCTTCCGATTGAAAATGCCGGACATCAAAATGCTATTTCTGGGGTCGCAGTACAGTGAGGATAGGAATATTTGCCCTTTCCTCACTGTAGTGCGACCTTGGAGTTGGAATATACTTTTGGCATGGGGTGTGGGGGGGTGCAGCCCCCCACATTATCAAGTTCGATGTTTGTGCTTTTTCGATGTTTGAGCGTTCGTTCTTGTTAACTTTCACTCTTCTGATATAGACCAAGTATCGGTAGTTAGTCTAATGATTGACACTCTGTTTATGAGGAGTTACTGGATGAGTGTATTGCATTGTATTAATTTGTTTATTGGGGAAACCCACTGGACACAAGTGTTCCTTTTAACTGCCTGGTTAACTAACTTGCTCACAGTCACACAGCAGGCAAATGGAGTTGGAAGGAATCAAACCCTGTACCTTTGACTACAGTAAGCCAAGGGTGCCGGAACTATAGGGCAGGGGGGGCCCACTTTAAACAATGTCATCAACTGTGCCCACATCTCCTGGCTAAGATTTTTTTTAATAAACAAAGCTGTGCCAGAAAAAAGGGACATCAGAAAAACAGAAAGTGTATGTATTCACGTGTGTGTGTGTGTGTGTGTGTGTGTGTGTGTGTGTGTGTGTGTGTGTGTGTGTGTCCGGTTGTCTGCGAGTGTCTGTGAATGCATGTATGCCAGTGGCTGCAAGTGACTGTATGCGAGTGCATGTGTGTATATGCAGGTATGTGGGTGTCTGTGAGTGCATGTGTATATGCAAGTATGCATGAGTGCACGCATGCAAGTGTATGAGTACCTGTATATGACTATACACGAGTATATGTGTGTGCAAGTGTGCGCTGGTGCGCCTATGAGAGTGCATGATTACATGTATATGACTGTGCCTGAGTGCATGTGTATATGTGAGTATGGCCGAGTGCCTGTATGCGAGTATGTGCAAGTATGTATGGGATGCATGAGTGTGTACAAGGTTCAGAATCATACCTAAACAAGGGAGGTTGCTCCAGAGAACATTATTTTTTTAAACTTTAGTATACCTCTCAACTGTACAGATTTTTGCAGAATGTCCAGATTTTGCCTCATATTTTTTGGTCTGTTCTCCTCATAAAATTTGCGGTTTTCTGACAAGTCATTGAAGATTGAAATCCCTAAATAATGACATGCGTTTAAGTTTCAAACTTAATTTCCTTCAGAAAATGCATGCTAACACAAATCCTGCTATTCTCTCAACTTTTTACATTTATAAGAACAATATTTAAAATCTGTCCCTACTTTTGGCCCTTTGACCCACCATTATTTTAGGCTTTAACTAGTCTTCTTGCTGTAAGAGGTTGTTGAGAGGTGTTCACAGCTATTCATAGAAAATAATTATTCATTTTATTGCAATATTCCTTTTTTTGTTAAAAGAAAAGGTGCCAATGTAAAATTCAGCAAGTAATACTCAACCAATGCATTTATTTATTTATTTTATTTCTCTTTGTTTACTGGGAAAGTCAGATTGGGTAATACCCATTTTCAGCAGAGGCTGGGGAGAAAAGCTCCATTTGCTTACATTGCATTATACTATGTTCTAGTTAAACACAGAGTTGTTATATTTCTATTTACATTTATACACAAACAGTAGTTGCATTTGTACATTCTAAGATTTTACAGAGGTGGAAGTTACTAAAGAGAAAGCCCACATGCAACTTAGTAGATTGTATAGGCAGCAGTTATGTATAAAATTGTTTTGTCATTTCACCGAGAGGTTGAGAGTATGTGTTTGGAGAGTACTGTACGATGAACACAAAGTCTAAACCTTGTGATGAGCACGTGCAGGACCAGGACTAGTTAAGATGTTGTTTAAGCAGTAGTTTAAAACTACTAAGTTTGTTGGAGAGTTTTATTTGTATGGGGATACTATTCCAGAGTTTAGCAAAGTACTGGGAGTAGAGAGAGTCTCTTGCAACGTTATTTGACTTATTTGTAAGCAATAAGACTTTGTTACTAGACCAGAGGTCCCTTGCTGGGCAGTTAGGACAGTAATAAGTTTTGTAGTGCAGGACATTTTTTTGGATGATGAATGAGTTTGTGTGTTGTAATTATTTGTGAGTAGGTTATGTAGTTGTGCAGTTCAAGCCAGTTTAATTGCTTTAAACTATGATAATGGTGGGTTCTATGAGGGAGATTGGTGGAAAATTTAGCTATTTTATTGTAACATGAGGCATTTCTGTGCAAATTCTTCCTATCGGGAAACCAGCTCTTTTTTTGTTGTGAGGCAGCAACTTAGACTGATTATAATATGCCAGTGCATGGGAGGTGTGGTGGTTTTGATCACAAAGAAACAACATTTTGGAGTATTTAGTGCTGCTCAGGCAACACACTGAGTAATTGTCAATAAATATTTTATTTTGTTATACCTCAAAGATCATTACTCATAATTCTTAGCTAGTAGAAGTTACTCACATGGTTTGTTTTCTTTTGTAAATGTATCTTTGCCTATGTCTTAAGTGATAATTGAATAAAGGTGTTTGCCACCACAGCAGGGTGGTAATTTGCCTTAGATGCAGGTGAGAGACTCTGATGTGACCAAGCTGGCTCCTCAGACCACTCTCCTTTTCACCTAGATCCCTCTGTGTGGCAAATACAGCCACAATGGACTGGGGGTTAGTGTTGTTCTCTGCAGCTTTTGGGCTCCCCTTAGTGGGCAAGGGAGAACCACTTTTGGTGGTGTTGCAAGAAGGGGCAGGGAAAGTGCCCCTGCATAACCATAATGTTGTGCCCATCCCTGAGGAAGCTGTGCTGCCATTAAAATGTGTTTGCCTAAGCTTTTATGTAAAAAACAAACAGAAAACTAAACGTATAGCTTCTCCTGCTCCAGTTTCACTGGACAGGAGTAGTTTATTAAGTCCGTCTCAGGGTCTTGTACAAGCTACTGACCTTTCTTATCAGGTGGTTTCTAGTAAAAGAAAAAGTGATTCCTCTTTTCCTGAAGAGATTCAAGAAATTAAATCCAGAGAGGAACATGATGGAACAGATACATTTTTTCCCTCAGAATTCTGATTCAGACTCAGTGGAGAGCAGGTTACCTGAATCTCCCTATCAACGATTCTCTTTCTCCGAGACTGTTTCCAGAATGTGCAAGTGCATTCAATGGGAGAACACTGAGGTTTCTCAGTCCCCCAGAAAATTTTATTTATTTTATTTTTATTTTATATTTGTTAACTGGGAAAGTCCAACTGGATACATATCCATTTTCAGCGGAGGCCTGGGGAGAAAAGCTCCAATAGCATGACATAAAGACATTACAAAAGAATATCATAGAAAGATATAGGTTCCATGGAAACATAAGTCAGGTATAGTTTAACAAGTCCTTTAGTAAAGTCAGCATACAGCATTCTAGTAGTAGGGTTTATATAGAATATAAACACACAAGAAAAAAAAATTTCTTCCTAAATTATGAGCACTTTCAATATTTTGTTACAGAAATAACCAGTGATTATTAAGCTTTACAGTGAAAGGAATTGGGGGACCTTTAGTAGAATCCTTGAACAAGGTATTGGTGTAAATTAACCTGGGGAGTAGCATGAACAAAGCCAGTTGTTTGAGAAGTGGGTTCTCAGGAGTTTCTTAAATTGAATAGCGGAGGTAGTGGAGGTTATTTGGCTACTACTATCAGCTGTTACAGAAGGAATATCCAGAATGTTCACCCATTTCCAAAGTTCTGTCAGGTCTGGCAGAAGTGTGTCTCACTGCCTGCAGTCTGTCTGATACTCAGCCTACTGCCCCTAAAAAGGCAAAGAGAATGTATGAAGTTCCTCAGTCTTTTAAGTTTTTATACACTCTTCCCAAACATGACCCAGCAGGTATAGCTTTAGTTAATCCAGCTGCTGCCAAACATTTCAAGTGTAATCCTTATCCTATTGACAAGGATGGTAAAACAAATTTTAAGTCTGGGGAAAAGTGTTTGCTTCTGCAACTTTAATTTTTATAATTTTGAGTTGTCAGGCTCATATGTTAAAGTTTATTGTCACTAACTGTGAAAATATGAGGAATGTTTTATCTGTAGTTTCTCCCTGCGAGGAAAAAATCTGCTTTGTGTGGTTTAGTTTATTTTATTTTTTCAGGTCACTAGTCATTTAAAGTGTGTTTATGACTGTAGATACTACATCCAGTGAGGGTACCACTGGTACTGTGTTGAGGAGGGTTGCCTGGCGTCATTCTCAAAATTTCCTACAGGATGTAAAAATAAGCTTTTAAATGAATCTTTGGATAAAGACTTTGGTCCCACGGCTGAAAAGGTTATCAAAAATGTGATCAGAGATGGTTAAGTGATATATTGGGAATCTCTCCAATTTTTTTATCCCTCCCTCTCTAAATTTTCCAAAGGTTATTTTGCTCCCTTGTCCAACTGTAGCAAGAAACAAAACAAACAGTCTCAGCAATATGCTGGTAAGCAGACACTAAAAAACAATGGTGGAGAGGTTCCCTAAAAGAAAGCAGGACCCCCCAGAAAAAGGAAAGTCAAAAAGGTCAGAATGAGTATGTAAGGGGACTTGTCCCACCTCCCACCCTGGCAGTCTCTTATCCCTTCCAGAAAGTCAGATTCTCCATTTCTGTCTCTTTGGCAACAGGCTGTTTCAGACAAATGGATTCTGAGACTGACTCAGTGGGAAGGGATCCCTCCTTTCAAGGGAATTATTCCAGATCCCCAGACCAACCCCGACATTCCCTCCTAGGAAGGGGGTAATAGAAATAGTTCATTTTTCCCATCGGGGAAGAGATTTTAATTCAAGAATGTTTCTGATGCCAAAAAAAGAAGATGCCTTCCCATGTCAACATATTTTTAAAGGGGTTTTGCATAAGAGACTTCCAAGAAAACCTCCTTGTTGTGACTTTAATTTTGTGCTAACACTTGTTCCATTTGAACCAACTCATCTGGCTGACTTGAGGTTCTTAAGATGGAAGACAGTTTTACTCCTTGCTCTGAGCTCTGCAAGAAGAGTATCTAAGTTATAAGCTCTTATCGTAGGTCAACCTTATTCATTTGCTGCAGGGCAGAGTTTCCTTGAGAACTAATCCTTCTTTTATGCTTAAAGTGCCATTCAAATTTACTTAAAGACAAACTATCCATATCCCTGTGTTATTCCCTAAGCCCCAACATGAGGGAGAAAGGATACTTCGTACCTTGGATGTCCACAGACAGTTCAGGTATCTTGACATTACAAAATATTTCATTACTTTCTGCTCAGTTTTTCATTTCTTGTTAAGGTAAGAAGAAGGGACATTTGTCAAAGCAGACTATTTCCAAATGGATATCTCAGGCTATTACCTTTTGCTATTCCCCTCGCAGCAAAGCTATTCCAGGCAAGGTCAAGCCATATTCTATTATGTCTCAGTTTCATCTATGGCTTTTTGGGAAGGATTGAATGATAGAAGTATTGTAGAAGCAGCAACTTGGTCCTCTGTGCATACTTTTACAAAGTACAACAAGTCAGATTCCTTCTCCAGGTCTAGGTCAAGTTTTGCTAGGACCATTCTCCAGGGATTACTGGACTCTTCTTCTTCTACCTCCCAGTTGTTCTACGTTGTATTAATCTACCCATACAGCTTAGGTTATCGCAGCAATGACCAATATGAAGAACATAGTACAGTTGCATAAATAAATTACCATGGCAGTAGAAGATGTTCAAATAATCATTGCTGCAGTAGCCACTCCCTTCATCCACCCCTACCCAGGTCTTTTGGTGTGTTTTTTATTCCAGTGTGTGGGTATTTTTTTTTATTCCAAGCAATGTCTTCTCAGGGCTCAGCCTTCCTCTCTCAGTTGGCATGAAGTCTCTGAAGGTCTTGGTGCCCAAACCTGTCTTTTTAGCCAGCTCAGCTCAAACTAATGGTTTGGGTGAGTCGAATGTGCCCTGAAGCTTTGCAGGATATAAAACATATAGATTAGGCTACTGCAGCAGGGATCATTTGAACATCTACTGTTATAGTAAGTTTACCTGCACAACTGTACTTTTCTGCAACCCAAAATGATTACATGCAAATTTGTATTTTATTTCAATATTATTTTCTACAGTTGAAGTACTAGTTGGACTGAAAATTCATAATGTATATTTAAGTAGCAAAGTTATGTGTGTGTATGTGTGTGTGTGTGTGTGTGTGTGTGTGTGTGTGTGTGTGTGTGTGTGTGTGTGTGTGTGTGTATTCTTTTAAATAAACTCAGAAACCAGCATTTATTGTCCCCAACACGCCTGGACATACCAGAGTAAACGGAAGCATGGACTCTGGTTCTAGTCTATTACAATTACAATTGTTGTTCACCACTATGGAGTTTAAGTGTTGCAATGCCCAAATAACGCACAGATCCCAGAGTTTAATGTTGTCTGTTAAAACATCTGTCTCCTTTAATTTCCTTATTCAGGTTTTTAGCATGCAGGCAGTCTATTTGACTGGAATACTCAAAGGCCAGGCATTCAGATGAATGTACATGTCCCATTCACACTTGGAATGGGGTGATGAGAGACAGCAGTTTCATTTATAATTTTACTATGAAATTTATGTGGAATTATTTTTAATACAACAACAGTTGGCTGTATATGCAGCTATTCAAAACATGTCATGTGTGTACATCTTTTATCACAGTTAACAGTAGAAGATAAAAGTAAAAAAAGCCCTTTTCAAGTCACTATAGGCCCCCAGCTTCCAGCATCTTCCAGCACCTGTGCAGAATCATTAACACCTCAGAGCTGTTATCAGGTGACTTTAAGAAGTCAAGGAATGGTATACTGGCAGCATTGCAATATTGCAAATGGTTACATTTACTGTGCATATATTCTCTTATTTTAGGGAGAGCCATGTTACTTCCAAGACCTGAACAAAGTCCATTCTTAGACTTAAGTAGTAAGTTGTGAGCACTGATATAACATGAAACCTAGGAGTGTACACATTTTTCCAAAATTACAGAAAGCAACCATAGAAAGATAATAGACCAATAGCTGCTGACTTCTGAAGAAAGATCACCCATATATAGATTACCACTGCTGACTTTCAGAGTTTGTAAATATGTTGAACAAGTGACGTGTTACTGAGCAATGCTAGAAGCCTAAATAAGAAACTTCGTTCTATGTAAGCCCTTCACACCCTGAGGGCACTGATGTCTGTATAGTGATTGAGACATGGTTTAAGCTACCAGACAACAGTCCAGCTATGCAGTGCTATAATGCCTTCCATTCATTTTGACCAGCTACTGTGCAGCAGGGGAGAAAAGGTGGAGAAGTCTTAATCTTCATCCAGATGGAACTCGTATCAAGGCTGGTAAAGCTGTATATTGCACTAGAGCTTCTTCGTGTCCAAATAACCATCAGGAAGGTCCCGTACCATATATTAGCTAGCTACAGAACTCACTCTGTGACACAAGAAAGCCACAATGCCTAACTACAAGAATTAGAACTGATCAGTATTAAACCCAATACCATTTTTCTAGGTGATCTAAACTATCCAACTATAGACTGGAAAACCTGCACCACAACAAATGCACAAGCACAGGGATTCCTGGACTTTGTCAATACAAATTCCCAGGAAGAATTAGTCAGAGCACCCACTTAGGGGAATAACATCTTGGATCTTGTACTTACTAATATGAGAGCATCTTGCACCGCCCTTGCATATCTTCATCTCTTTTTAGGTCTGACCATAAAGCACGTTCCTTCAAAATAAAATTGAAACCAAAGATTCCTTTCACCAAGAAATTTCTAGAAGATAAACTACCTTCTCCTAAGTGATACATTGGCAACCTTGAAATCCACGCCAAACCCAGTTAATTCAACTAAGTATGCAGAAACATATACCACCAACTATGCCAGCAAGTAAGCAGCTGCCTAAATGCAATTGCACCTCATAGTAACAAGTGCAGGACAAACCCCAGAAACAAACCCACATGGTGGAACCATAATATCAACAAGGTTTATAATGAAAGGAGAAGAATTTTAACCAAAAGTAAGACAAGTAATTCCTAGAATGTTAGTACCCTTGTCATTGAAACAGATAGCAACTCAGGAGCTTAATAAAATCCACCAAAGCCAAGTCTGAGGCAAAAATAGCTATCCAAGCCAAAGACAATCGCAAAGCATTTTTTAATTATGTTCGTAATCTCAAAAGCATAAAGCAGCAATGTGCTGAGTTGATAGTGAAAAATGTTACCTACATTGTGGTTGAAGATATAGTGAACCTACTGGACAATAAATTTAGCACTAACCTTACCGCCCTCTCCTCTTTTTGTCCCACAGGATACACCTGAAACTGGCTTGCTGCCAGCTATCACACAAGACCAAGTCCAAAAAGTGCTATCAAAAGCTAAAATACTGCAACAAAGGGTCTTGACAATATACTTGGAAGCATCCTAAATAGCATGAAGCACCATTTAGCCACACTCCTAACAGCACCATTTAATTTCATCCTCCATACAGGTTTTGTATCAAGCATATGGAGAACAACTATAGTCATTCCCCTACATAAAGGAGAACCTTCCACAGACCAAGGCAATTACAGAGTCATAGGTCTGACCAACCTCATTTGCAAACCCAAGGAAAGATTAATCATGAAATTAATCAATCAGGGAACTTCCAAACACCGGACCTGTCTTAATTTGATTTGTCAAGGGCAGGTCATGCTTATTCAACCTGGGGGATTTTTTTAAAAAGGTCACCAAACCAAAGGATGAAGGCAAAATGGTACACGCCACATGCCTCAATGTGACATATACATTTGACACAATTCTCCACTTAAGCATAGTAGAAAAGATAAATAAACTGGGAATAAGCCCCTATGTCACCGGCTGGATTGCCAGCTGTCTCAAAGATAGGATGCAGGAAATGAAAATAGGAGAATTTACCTCCACAAAGGACCAGTCACCAGTGGAGTCATAGGATCATAGGATGTTACTAGGCTATTGGCCCTGAGGCCCTTATAAGCCTAGCCAAGAGTTTAGCCCATGTTTAGAAATGTCAGCAACCAGACCCCCTGTCCAGCAGGCACACAGGTGGAATCCCAGGGGTGTATTTTCTGTTTCCCATCCATTTATCCAGGTTGTGCTTAAAAAGGGATAATAAAGTACTTTGCTTGACATGGAGAGGGAGTCTATTCCACAGATGGGTGAGTCTCTGGGACACAAATCTGTCCTGCCAACAAGTCATATTGATATCACAGACCAGGTTGATGTCGCACGTATGGGTTACTCGAGTGGAGCTTGACTTGCAAATATGCAGCAGTCCCATCAAGGCGGGGTCTGAGATTGTTTTGTATGCCAGACAGAGGTCATCTCTGAGGAGACTGTATGAAACTGAGTAGAGGGACAGGGCTTTTAGCCTATTTGTGTAGGGTAGGTGTTTGAGGCCCTGGATTCACCTGCTGAGGAACCTCTGTGATCTCTCCAGCTGCTGCATGTGCTTTGCGAGGTACATGCTGAAGGGGACATTGTACTCAATAATTGGCCTTATAAGGGAAGAATACAGGGATGTTATGACCTCTTTGTCCATGGATGAGACACCCTTACTTATGAGGTGGGCCATGTGGAAGGCTTTCTGCACAAAGGAAGCAGCATGGTGGTGAAAAGTAAGGTTGCTATCAACCTGGGTGCCCAAATCCCTTACTACTGATTGTGTACATAAGACAATGTTATCAATGTGATAATATGTGGAAACATCACACTCCCCAAAGGGGATGATGATGCATTTTTTGGCATTCAGCTTGAGGCCATGTTTATGGCTCCAGTCATTTGTTTGGGTGAGACCGTCTTGGAGGATGTCCACATCACTTGGGGAATTGATGACTATGCCCAGCTTGCAGTCATCTGCAAACTTGGTCAGCCATAGCCCACTGGTTTTAGCCTGCACCTCAGAGAACTATATCTCGAATAACAGAGGCCCAAGACCGATCCCTGGGGTACGCCTCTCGTTACGGGTCTACTACTGGAAGTGGCTTCCCTTATTTTAATAAGGTGGGTTCTATCAATGAGCTAGTTTGCTACCCATCTGGTACCATATGGGTCGATGGCTAGGTGAGAGAGTTTATCTACTATACCTGAGTGGGGAATAGTGTCGAAGGCTTTGGCCAGGTCAAGGTAGGCAGTGTGCACTGTCTGCCCATCATCCATGGCTTTGGTGACTGTCTCAAAGACACTGACCACATTTAACAGACATGACGTCCCCTTGACAAAGCCAAACTGTGTGGGGTCAAGTGTTTGGAGGTTGCCAATGCCCCTGTTAATGAGGTCCATGATAATCCTTTCCATGGCCTTGCAGATCAGGCTAGTTAGGCTGATGGGTCTATAATTTCCTGGATCGGTGGATGCTCCACCTTTGTGTAAAGGGATGACAGTATTGTCATCCAGGGTTCACCAGGGTTTTGATCTGGGACCTCTCCTGTTTGACATCTATTTTTCTGAAGTAAAAGCCATTACCAAAGGGCTCTGGCTGACTAAGTCTGTAGATGACTGCAAGCTAGGAGTAGTCATTTAATCCCTAAATGATTTACCCATCCTGCAGGAATGTTTGTCCCAAATAAATAACTGCTGCCATAAACATGGACTGAAACTAAATGCCAAAAAATGCATTATTGTATCCTTTGGGAAGTCATTTATCCCAAGGAACTACCACATTAACAATATGCCCCTAAAAGTTGACCCAGTTGTTCAGGATTTGGGAACTTATGAGGACAGTGACCTACATTTGACCAACATGTGTCCATTGTTGTAAGAAAGTTCTTCTATATTGCACAGCTCATAAACAAAGGGATGGTGTCTAGATCTAGGGATGTCATTGTCCCCTTTACTCAGCCCTCATTAGGCCAGTCATTGAAAATAATGCCCCCTTTGGCATGTATCTATCCAGACATATGCAACAACTGGAATGCCTGCAGAGATACCTTACTAAAAAGATACAAGGCTTAAACAACACATCCTCACGGACTGACTCAAAGCCCTGTCATTATACTTGGTATCCTACAGACTGCTAAGAGGTGACCTGTGTCTTGCATACAAGGCATTCTCCTCTGATTGGTTTACTGCACATCAGCAAGTCAAATGACATCAGAAATATTCAGTCTACGGAACTAAACCTCTTCTACAGTATCAACAGAATGATTTGGCAGGACAAGTATATCTCACAGAGGATACCGCTATCCTGGAACAGACTCCTTAACCACATTAAAGTAAGCTCATCCCTGTCTGTATTCAAGTACAACTTGGATCTGTGGATGGGAAACAAAAAATTTACCCTGGGACTGTCACCTGTGCTACTAATGGACAGAGGCAGCACCTAAATACTTTATCCCATGCACAGGTCCTCAAATGATCTATGGTGTGATCCCAGTTATTCTCATTAGGGTTAATATATAATTATCGGCCATGGGATGGTAAGACCAATCTCTAACCAAATCGGATAGGTTAATTTGAACAAAAAAAATGGAAATCGGCTAGACATAAAATGGCCGACAAGGGCAGCTAGCCTAATACTTAGCTGTGAACCTTTGAACCTAAGTATACTTGGATTTATCAGAACAGAGATGGAAAAAGAGATGATTGAACCACCTTCAAGAAACTGATTAGTGGAAAATCAGCTGGCAGTGAGCATGACATCAGCGAAGAATTTTTTGATAAGGCTGATGTGAACAATGTGAAGAAAGGGGCCACATTACAAGCTGTGATGTAGAAAAAGAATACACACAGAATGTTTTAGCTATTTCAGTAGAAGTCAGAAGGAGAAGTGGACTGAGCTGGTTTGATTTGCCAGGTGCTATACTCTTGTCTATAATAATTTACGACTGTTTCTGTTGGTGCTTAAGTGGGCTGTAGAAGTTTGTGTTCTTGCTGTTTAGCATTATGGTCTTACAGTAATTTGTAGCTTCTATAAAGAGGTGAAAAGAGGCAGCAGTGTTGCTTTTGGGGTAGTGATCCCACCATTTGTCTCTATGACAGTGTGACCTTGGTGAGCTAGATAATCATACATTTTGATAAGAATGTCTATATTTTTTACACTGGACAACTGATGATCCTGTAGATTTATTTAAGAATTAAAGGAACAGGAAGTAATTTTGTAACATATTTTCACACAAATGTAATCATAAATTCCATTTTATTTTGGAACATTGTATCTAATAATTTCACTCTTTGGTAGGCATATACTCTAAAATAATACAATTGTGTTACCTCACTGTCCTGTGTACATGTCCACAACACTTAAGTCCTTCCTTATTTTGTTATAGAGTACAGGTAAAAAAACTATGCATAGTTGTTTTACTTGTTTACTTGTAATCAGGTATACTAGCCCACAATGCCCATTTCAGCAAGTTACACATACAAACAATCTGGCAAATACAGACCTTGCATTGCAGCTTCCTTTCCACTCCTCCAACCAGCACACATTTGTCCCACATCCTCTTGAACCCTTTCATAGCTTTATTCTCCACCCTCTGGTAGATCACTGAATTTACACACCACCTTAAAGGAAAAACATGATCCAGACTATTCACATTTAATAGTTAGACCTGCATCAAAATGACAAAGATACATGTATACTTACAGTGTTAACGACAGAATTAATACTATGGAAGCAAACTCATTTCATATTTGTAGCTTCTGTTTAAAAGCACTGACTAACTCTGCCCCGGATTCACGTCTGGAAGGTTTAATCTAAACTTCAGCAGCTGTGCATGGAAACAGTCTGATTACTGTACCTGTACAAGGCCTGGCTTTCTTCAAGACGGCTGTACCTGCCCTTGCTTTGAGCTATGACTCTGTCTCTTTGTATCAGAGTTTACTTCTGAGGGGTTAGGGACTTCAATCTACATACAGATTTAAGAGCAAATCAGTATAAGGTATTTTCTCATTGGCTGAGTTATCAAAGGAATCCAGGTTCAGCTAGCATCCTTGGCAATAGAGGACCATTTCATATACTCTTGAGCAGCTAAAGGAGAGCTGCTATACCTTATCGGGGGGTGAATCAACCACCACTGGAATATTTCTTGGTGGCGACCCAAGAGCATGCTTGTAAAACTGTATCATATTAGTGATACAGGAAGCATTCCAGCTCTGCACAAGAACAAGGTGCATGTGTACTAACGTCGTTACATGCATCATAGGTGTCCCAGTATGACATAAAGAAAACAATCCCCCCTAGTACATACTGAGGCTGATTCTGTCATCTCCACTAGATAATGAATTGGGGGGAGGGGCTGTATGTAGGATCTGGACATCCAGAGGCTTAAGTAAGCCTGAAAAATAGAATCAAGAAGGCCTGATCTCTTGACAAGTCAAAAGTAGCTGCCCTAACTCTCTTATCTTAATGTAGTCAGCCATCGTTTAAGGCACTTGTAGCGTAAATCTGGGCATCTGGTCTTGTTACACCTGCATTATTGACAGGTTTTTGTTTGTGAACTGTAACACACTAAGCAGTGCAGCAACCACAAATAAAAAAATATTCTTTACAATTGCTTATCTACTGTCTGACAGCAGTAAATAAAGTGTGCAAAGTGAGCTCTAGCTTACATTTTTTCCTCATTTAGTGTCTGCTATATGAGCACTGAAACTCAATTAAAGATCTAGCTAAATCCTCAGATATCTGAACTCAACCATCAGCTCTGCTGAACAGTTATTCAAGCCAATGACTGACCAGTTCCTCAGTAGTTCACATACTCTAGGTCCTATTCCATATAACATAACAGCAGCCTTGGCTTGGTTTATGTCGACACTGTTAACAGAATGTCATCTACACACCTGAAGAAAAGCAAACATCAGAAGATCAAAAATATTTTCCTGCCTCTGGAGAGATCAAATCAGTAGCAGAATGCCCGTGTGCACAAGGGTTCATTAATCCTAAATCTTTACAATGTCAGACCATCAGTAACTAGGCATTAATGATACAGTCTACCTGCTGATTGTAAGGTGTCTTGAGGCTATGTTCTCAAGTCTTATGTTTCAATTCCATTTCACACCTTAAATAACCTCACTATTAGATACCTAGCAGGTGAACACACTCTCTCACTCACAAGGCCTTTCTTTGTATGGAGGTAGTGGTCTCCTATATCAAGGCATGAGCTATGTCAGCCGATATACCTGTTGTACGTACCTCAGTGATCCTTGTTTATTAGTGCCTCATGTGTCACAGGGCATTAAATCTCAGAAATGTTAATTAAAGTTAGTAATAACTAATGATATAAAAATAAGATGACCAAGCTCGGCATCCTTATTTTACATTGGTATAGCCTCAGGACAGGTTATGTTGTGATGAGAGTGAGAAAAAAAAATCACCCTTACAAAATTATTTATGGACTAATTTTGCCTCAGTCAGCTGACCTCACTCTAGTGTCATGTCCCCTGAAACCAGGTGGTTTGTTTACATTGAAACCACATTTGTCCAAGTCTTCAAACAGTTAAGAGTAAATCATTTTACTCACTACCTTGGTTAGATATGGTGGTAGGTACATCAGTCTACCTGTCAATGTGGAAATCATCAAAAGCAATAAGCCCAGACACTATGCCACCCTGATAACTGTCTGTACTCCTGGCTGATAGGACTGACCTCTGGACAGAAGTTATGTACTACAGAATGTGATATGACATGAGCAGCTATTCCAAGGAAGTGAGGATGAAGACCATCTTCTGCTGCTATGTCCATCTGACAAACATATACAGCAACTCAAGAACCTGACATTTATTGTTTCTGAATATGCAAAGTCAGGTTTAGTAGACATCTATTCATATTTTCCTCATGGTTCCCTGCTGAGAACTCTAACTTCCAACTTCCACAGTCCCCAAAATGTATTTATTAATTGGATGAGCCCACTGGAAACAAATATCCATGAAACACTGTTGTTTATGTGATTTGCTCAGAGTCACACAGTTTCCATCTGGAAACCAAGGGAATCAAACCCATGACTACAGGGTCAAGCCCAATAATGGTTACAGCCTTAAGTCTCTAAGCTAAACTACCACACATATCCTATGACACATCTGTTTCCTGCTATAGATTTGCTTCCAAACCCACATATTAACAAAAATCTATTCTTATACTAGAGTAGTTCTGTCTTCAGCCATGAATGTATGTTCCATTTCCTAGTGTTGTTGTGTCTTTCAGCTTTTTTCTGGTTAGGGGTCACCACAGCGGAACTCCGGTCCGCTAATGATTGGTAGTTGATTTTTACGTGCCGAGTTACCAGCCCTGACGCACAACCTTCAACAAAGGTACGCCCATTCATGCATGTCTCCACGCAGACTACTACCTGAAAATTATCCAGGAACAGTTCTGTTTTCAAACATTAATCTGTGCCGGGCCCACATGCTACCTGAAACGTACCCAGGAACAGTTCTCTTTTCAGACATTGATCTGTGCCCCAGCTCACATGCTACCTTAAATTTACCCAGGAACAGTTCTGTTTTCAGACATTAATCTGTGCCCAGCCCACATGCTACCTGAAATTTACCCAGGAACAGTTCTGTTTTCAGACATAAATCTGTGCCCTAGCTCACATGCTACCTGAAGGTTATCCAGGAACAGTTATATTTCATGGTATGAATCAGTCTCTCAACTCCCATTCTACATGAAAAGTTCCTGAAACAGTTCTATTTCCTGCCATGGATCTGAAATAACCCCTTCGTTTGGCATCACTTTCCTGCACATACCAATATTTACTTTTTTCTTTTGACCTTCATAGCATTACCTATGGTTCCCAACTGAGTGATATCTTGCCTGGTGATAAATTCTTGAATACATTTGACCTCAATTTTATATTTCCTTATAAGGACCATAGTATCCATTACAGTGTTTCTGCATGCTAAAGACAGCCTTATAAACAGCCAAGCACTGAAGTTTTTCATCCTCTAGACTAGTGGTTTGTTTACACATTTGCATATTGTCCTTTCTCCAGCTCTCTGTATACTGAAAAAATGTACTCTTCAAATAGCCCTGGATTAGGGTTGCCACCTCACATAAGGCTAATTCCTGGAGATGCTATTTTAATGTTAAACATAAACTGTATTGTTTGGCCTAAGTGCTGTCCGACTTGGAGACTATCAGTCTTTGAGATGTTAATATTCATAATGATTGTACAGCGAATACTATGTACAGGAAAAGTTCAAAACAATAATACAACTGTAAACTAATTATTCAAATATTCATTCTGTGTGCTTTTGTAGAGTCACGAAAAGTACTTGTGCTTAAAAGTATATTTCTGATCAGATCTTGCAGCCGGCAACAATTTGGGTGTCTTCATCAAGAATTCATGAAACTGAGAACAACTGTACCTCAAATTTTCACACACCTGCAGCTCAGCTCGCAAAACACCAAGTCCCAGAAAATGTATTTCTTTGGTCCACAAAAAATTCATCACACTGAAAGTTTGTTCACACAAAGAATTTGACAGGTATAGAAAATACAAAGGATACAGCTTTAAAGAGTTCCTCACCACACTTCCTATGTGTCAGTTTTGTGAAAAAAGCCTTCCATCGATTGACCACTTGTTAATTTTTTTCCATCAGCTCTGTTTGAATGCCACACAGAATACAGCAGTCATCATAGTACTTGTCTTTGTCGATGTCAATGTGCAACTTGTCTGCCAGTTCCTCGACTAAGCTCCACATCACTGGTTCTTTCAAGGTTAAAGCTCTCATTGCTTGAAATTCTGAGTCCTGGTAATTATACCACTTGTCTAGGTAGTTCAAACCCTTGTTGTAGAATTGATCAGCATCAGCTTTGAAGTGCCTTTTCTTATCCTGTGGAATTTTTTTAAGCATTTTGTGACACCCGTGCACTGGCCCAGTAATCAAGGAGCCTCAATCCTCACCACTAGCACCAGTGAGGGGTGTCCACATTGGGAAGG
The DNA here is from genome assembly GCF_019279795.1 of Protopterus annectens. NCBI lineage: Eukaryota > Metazoa > Chordata > Ceratodontiformes > Protopteridae > Protopterus > Protopterus annectens. The sequence continues at coordinate 1,010,534,194 of NC_056743.1, read as the reverse complement.
ATACAAATACACACACAGTAAAGTACAATTTCCCTTAAGAGCACACAGAGATCAAAGTCAGTCTGGGGCTGGTTTCTCCTTTTCTCTCCAGATCCCCAATAAGACTCCCCATTGGCACAGCTATAGGGTGCAGATCTCTGCCTAGTGGTCAAGCTAAAACCTCCAGCACCCTCTCTGTCCAACCAGTGCTTTGTGTCCCTGCCCAAGTAGCTGACACACACACACACACACACACACACACACACACACACACACACACACACACACACACACGCTTTAAGATATGAGTTATATACAAACACACAGACGCTCCTGGGGAAGGCTGGCACAGGTTCTCCAGCTATGCTCCTTCCTGCCAGTCTATAAGGTAGTACCAGCTGCCACCAACCACAAATATCAGCTACTAAAACTGCCCTTACCAAAGGGTGTCCAATTATTACTGTGCAATATTATTATCCAAATGTTAACTGTGACCCAGGGCTAAAGCTACTGGAGTGGCTTGGCCAGTATCACTATATGCAATGTACTCTAGAGCTTAAATTATCTCTACACAAAACAGCCACAGTTGAAAGGTTTAAAAATATTTAATAATAAATAATAAAAACACAAGACAATACTTCTTACTACACAGTGCTAGTCAAGAATTCAGAGATCATAGGAAAATGCTTAAAATAATACTGTAGAATAGTTATGACATAAATATAGAAAACAGCTAGACTAAACTTACTATTTTCTATCTTTTGTTAAGAGCAATCACAGTTCTAAATAAACTTACATATAGAGCAAAAGCAGAGTACTGGTGAGTTGTTGTCATCTTTAGACAAAATCCAAAATGCTCTCCCTCTGTCTCTGAGAAAGTCCTTTAAATTGATAATACATCCAACTGACTTATTTTAGATTACATCATTCTTAACAATTCTCTGGTTTTCCAGGTTAACAGAAACTCTACATTTACATTTCTTAGTAAGCTTGCACCTGGTCAGGAAACCACAGTAATTAAAGACATTATATATGCAAAATCTAGCAATTAACTCTGGTCTCAAAACAATAGAAAATGCTGGTTCAGACACCACTGCTCCAAGTTTGGATCAGTCATACAAGGCCTGACTTGTCAGCTTTCTTCCAGCAGAGTACACTGTTGTTACATTTTTAATGTTCAACATTTAACATAATTTTCTTCCATTTGAGAGAACAAGCCTGTGGCTTATATTAATATTTACAAAGAAATAGAATTATCTACAAAGTTCTATCTAGCTAGGCTGGCAGCCTTCACATATCTTCACACCCCCCCCCCCCCGGAAATTCAAGCTAGTTTTTCAAGTGTCCCTAGAGAAACGTTGCTTGAGAGGGTTAGGTCTATCTAAGTATACCTTACCCCATTCCCTGTCTTGAGAACCTATCTGCATTGGCATTGCTACTCCCATTGCGGTGCTGCATTGACATATATGCTTGCAACCCTAGGCTTCATCTTAGCAACTTGGAATTTTGCTGGCTGGCTCTGTTTAACTATGTTAGGGGATTGTGATCTGTCACTGCAGTGAATTTTCTTCCATACAGATAAGGCTGAAGTTTCTGCAGTGCCCACACTATGGCTAGACATTCCTTTTCTACAGTTGCATATCATTCCTCCCTGGGTTGGAGCCTATGACTGAGATAAACCGCTGGGTGCTCTTCTCCTTGTAAAGAAATCTAGCTAAGTACAGCCCCCACCCCATGGTTCAAAATCCACCTGCACAACACATTTTTGCTGTGATCTGGACTGGCTAACACAGGGGGTCCTCCCAAAGCTTCTTTAAGCTTCTGGAATGCCTGCTCACATGCTGTGGTCCACACTACCTTAACTGGCCTGTTCTTCCTTGTCAGGTCTGTGAGGGGAGCAACTATGGTACTATAACTGGGAACAAACTTTCTGCAGTTACCCTGCTATCCCTAAGAATGCCCTCAACTGCTTTCTGGTAACCGATGCAGGCCGTCCCTGAATGGCTTCCCCTATGGCAGGTTCTGGCCTGATCTTACCACTCCCCACTCTATGTCCCAGGTAGGAGACCTCTGCCATACCCACCTGACATTTGCTGAGCTTAATGGACACCCCTGCCCTCTGTAGTCTGCCCAGCACCTCCCTGACATGCTGAAGGTGCTCTGGCCAGGAATGGATGTAGATGGCAATATCATCTAGGTAAGCAAGAGCAAAACCTCCTGCTCCTGTTAGGATACCATCTACCAGCCTCTGGAAAGTCTCTGGGGCATTCTTCATCCCAAAGGGCATCTTTGTGAACTCATACAAGCCAAAAGGAGTCACAAAGTCTGACTTCTCTCTAGCACTGGGGAGTCAAGGGTACCTGCCAGTAACCCTTGGTAAGATCAATGGTTGTAAGATACTTAGGCCCACCCAGCTGCTCTAGGGCCTCATCTGTGCTAGGCATGGGGTAAGCATCTGACTCTCTGTGACAATTTAATTTCACACAGAACCTGGTGCTGCCATCCTTCTTTGACACCAGCACCAATGGGGAAGCCCAGGGACTATTTGATTCTCGAATTACCCCTAGTTCCAGAATTTCCTGTCTCTCCTCCCTCAGAGTCTGTTTGACTCTCTCAGGCACCCTATAAGGGAGCTGCCTAATAGGCCTTTGGGGTCCTGTATCCACCTGGTGCTGCACCAGGTGGGTGCAACCTGGTTTCCCAGTCAACATGTCCCCAAACTCCTGTAACACTGCTCAGATTTCTCGAAACTTGGTAGGAGATAGCTGCTGGGACATTGCTACCCCTTCCACTGAGGTGTCAGTCCAAGCCTCACTGAGGAGATCAGTCACCAGATTTCCCTCAGACTCCTCCTGCACTCCACTGCAAATGCTCAGCACAAGGGCCTCCCTATCATGGTAAGTTTTCATCATGTTAACATGGTACAAGTTGTGCCCCTGCCTCCTGCCTAGCAGTTCTGCCATGTAGTTAATATCACTAACCTTTCTTACCACCTTGTAGGGTCCCTCCCAAGCTGCTTGCAGCTTGTTGTGTCTGACAGGTATGAGAACCATTACCTGCTGCCCTACAGCATACTCTCTAGCTTGAGCATTCCGGTCATACCAGACCTTTTTATGTTGTTGGGCTTCTGTCCGGTTCCCCTGGGCCAAGCCCATGAGTTCCCTGAGCCTGGTCCTGAGGTTTAGGACATATGCCACAACATACTCCTTGGGAGATTCACACTCACCTTCCCACTCATCTTGAATTAAATCTAGAGGTCCCCTCACCCTATGCCCATACAACAACTCAAAGGGTGAAAATCCTGTGGATTCCTGGGGAACCTCTCTGTAAGCAAACAACAGATGGGACAAATATTGTCAAACTCCCTCTTAAACTGGTCTGGAAATGCCCATAGCATGGTCTTGAGTGTAGAGTTTAACCTCTTAACCAGACCATTAGTCTGGGGATGGTAGGGGGTGGTCTTCAGGTGCTTCACCCCACAGTACTTCTCTGTCAGTCAGGATTTCTTTTGGGAAAACTACCCTGCTGAAAATCTCTAACAAAGCATTTGCCACATTTTCTGCCTCAATGGAGGACAAAGCCACTGCCTCAGGGTATCTTGTAGCATAATCTACCATCACCAGGATACACTTTTTCCCTGTGGAACTTGAGGTACTCAGAGGACCCACAATATCCATACTACCCTCTGAAATGTCTCCTCAGTTACAGACAAAGGCATCAAAGGAGCTCTCACCTTGTCTCCTGCCTTACCTACCTTTTGTACTGATCACAGGTCCTGCAGTACCCTGTTATTTCTCTGGAAATTCCAGGCCAATATAAGTTCTGCATAATACGTCTCTTTGTACGTTTTATGCCCATATGACTTGCAACGAGAATGTCATGGGCTATAGCTAGAAGCGCCAGATGGTAGGCTCTAGGCACTACCAACTGCTGTATTTTCTCACCTTCTAGCCCTCCCTCAGGGGTCTACTCTCTATATAGTAACCCTTTGTTACAGTATACAGCTTCCCCCTTCCCTTGAGAATCAGGTGCCTCACTAGCTACCTGCCTGAGGCCTTGTAATGTAGGGTCTGAGAGCTGAGCCCGTCTCAACTCTCTTTTTGTAACTCTTCCCAGCTCCCTTCCACAGGAAGTCCAGCTTCCTCTGACAGTGGTGCCTCACTGTCAGCTTGGGTACTACTACTCACCTCTACCTTTGCAGTCACTCTGTTCAAGGGAACATCAGTACCCACAAGCAGCTGTGGCTCACCTTCAGTTTCACTGTTACAGAGTAAATCCCTCCCTGAAGTAACCACTTCACCAGTACTGGCTGCAAGTATGTGTTCTGTCTGGGTCTCCCCCAGGCTACCAGACCCACATGCTTGTCTCCTAGCCTGACAGCTTATAACTGCATAAACACATGGTACTGCCTCATCCAAATCTTTCCCTATCAGGACACCTGCAGGATGGTAGTTTGGTACCCCTGTTGTCTCAAGACAACCTACTATTGGCATTTTGTCTTTCCCACTTACTTACTTACCACAACTTTTGTTCCCCACCTTGCCTCTGTGGACGTCTGTATGCCACATGACCCCACTGGTTGCATTCAAAACATTTAACCTTAGGTCCTGGCAGTGGCAGCTGGAAACTTCAAATCAAAGGGAGGGCTGCAGGAGACAGTTGAATGGGTGGGACCAATTGGGAAGGAGTGTGACCAACTAGAAAGGTGTGGAGCTATGCTCAACACCACAAAAACTGGGACTTTAATTAAATACGCTGCCCTGGGTGCCAAACCATCATTATGAAAGTCCTATCAAGACAAAATGAAGTATAGAAAAAAATATTTCAACACATTGGCTACATGACAGCTTACTTAATATCTAGATGGAAACAAAAAGGTTGTGAGGCATAAAAAAAATTACTTTTTAAATACATTACTGGAATGCCAGTCAAAATCAAGTATAAGAAAACAAGCAGCTCTCAACTCAAACCACTTCTTGCACTGCAGTTCTAATTATAATTTGTATTCAGCTTTAATAAAGTACCAAGTAACATGCTGAAAGTAGCAATCTCTGTGATACCCCCACTTGTAAAAATGTTTCTTATCCAAAAAAGACCTGCTGGCTGACAACAACTATCTACTTGTTTCATGGGGAAAACATGATCAAACTAAAAAATGAACAGCAAACAAGAAACAAGCTCAAGATAAATTGCTTAAAGGATTACTGAACATGTTATGGACCACACATGATAGATTGGCATTCTGTTTAGTTTACTGGTAAAGCCTGCAAAGATGACTGCAAGTCTACAACAAATGTAATGAGCTTCTGAAAATACGGTAATCCTGTCCTTTATTACAAATACTGTTATATGTATTTCAATACCCAAGGCTTATACATTGTCTAGTTATGTAAATATTCTCTGCATGGCAACAACAAAAAGGCTTTCAATGTAGGTAATTCTTTAACAATATGCTTATTAAAGCTTACTTGCATTTTACAATCTCAGACAATCTTACCTGATGGTCATTAAAGCATTGCTACTTAAACACAGAGCAACAGGCAGTGCAACAACATGCATTTTCTGAATAATAAGAAGCATAAATCAACAGTATAAATATATGATATAAAACCAGACCATTCTGCAAAACAAGGACAGATGAAAAGCCACTGTTGTACTTGTGTCTACCTTGGATGGGGGGATACTCTGCACACTTACATTGCATAACTGCTCCTTGCCTTGCTTGGACAAATCCAGAGTCACTACATGGGGGAGTGGGTTGCAACAAGCATGTCACAATTTGAAATGTCTCTGGCTGACGGTGATGGCCCTGACACATCTGTCATACCTCTCAACCTCAGAGCAAGAAATCTGGACAAAGTCATAAATAGAAGTGGGACAAAGGGTCGAAAATAAGGACAATTTTTAAATATTGCTCTTATAAACTTAGAAAGATAATAGAATAGTAGGTCTTGCATTAGTATGAATTTTCTGAAGGGTATGAAATCTGAAACTCAAATGTCTGTCATTATTTTCTAACTTAAATCTTTAATGATTTGCCACTAATTTGCCAGAAACCACAATTTTATGAAAAACAGACCCAAAATGTGATGTAAAAATATAAAATAGCCACACAATACAGCTGGGAACCTGTCAAAGAAGGGACACTTTTTAAAATTAGTACTGTTAAGTTGAGCAACTGACAAAATAAAAGAATCTACATGCACTTCTGAAATAAACGTAATCTACAACTCTGATCATTACAATTATTTCTTAATTGTAAACCCCCCACATTTTCTTCCAAAATTGCCATTTTGTAAAGGATTATTAGGGGCAGAACAACATTTTGAGCCAAAGTCGAGGACAGTTGAGAGGTTTGGATATACCTAATTCTATAAAGCGATTTATTTGCGCGTTACCTTTCAACCTCTTAACACAGGAAATCTGGACACAGCCAAATATATTGGGGGAACATACAGATAGTACTAAAAATTGCTGTTGTATAAACTTAGTTGACAGAATAACAGGTCTTGCTTTAGCATGCATTTTTTCTGAAAGGATGTACTAGGTTATTAGCCCTAGGGCCTATATAAGCCTAGCCAAAAAGGTAGCCTGGCTTTCGCCACCCAAGAAAATTATTTTCCTGTGTCGAGCAGAGCCATAGAAGTGATCCCTGGAGTGAATTTCCTATTTCTCATCTAATCATCAAGATTTTTCTTGAAGAGTGCTAATGAGGAGCTCTGTTTGACATAGATAGGTAGTCTGTTCCAGAGTATGGGAAGTCTCTGAGACAGGAATCTATCCCTCCAGCATGTTCTGTTTATTGTGGTGACAAGGTTTAGGTCCTTAGAGCATGTAGCTTGGAGGGATTGGGATTTTTTAAGTGGAGCATGTCCAACAGCTCTGGGTTTGACATAGCTTTGTATGCTAGGCAGAGATTGCCTCTGAGTAGGCGATATGCGACGGAGTAAAGCTGGAGTTTTTTGAGATGGTCTGTGTAGGGCATCTGTTTGAGGCCAGTAATCCTCTTTGTGTGGCCTTTCCAGTTGTTGTAGATGTCTTGTGAGGTACATACCAAAAGGGGCGTTGTACTCTATAATGGGTCTAATGAGTGATGAGTAGAGGGGAACAATGACCTGTCTTTTTCTGGATGAGAAACCTTTTGTGATGAGGTGAGCCACATAGAAGGATTTCCTGACCACTGTGGTGAGGTGATTATCAAAGGAGAGACTACTGTCCACCTGTGTCCCAAGGTCTCTTATCACACTTTCGGCATTAAGTAGACTATCACTTGTGTGGTAGTTCATGGGTATAGAGTTTTTACCAAAGGGGATGACAATACAATTTTTGGCATTGAGCTTCAGGCCATGGCTTTGACACCAGACATCTGTCTCAGTGAGGCCCTTTTGTAGTATGTCCACATCATTAGGAGTTTCGATTATGGCTCCTAGTTTGCAGTCATCTGCAAACTTTGTTAGCCAAAGACTTTCTGTGTTAGCCTGTACTTCAGAAAAGTAGATACCAAACAGGAGAGGGCCCAGGACTGAACCCTGTGATACTCCACCTGTCACTGGTCTGAAGTCGGATTTGGAGTCTGCTACTTTCACAGTGTGGGTTCTGCCCATGAGCCAGTTGGCAACCCATTTTGTGACATAGGGATTTATACCTAGTTTAGTGAGCTTATCTATAATTCCAGTGTGGGGGATGGTGTCGAAAGCCTTGGTGAGATCTAGATAAGCTGTGTGAACCACCTTACCCTCATCTATGGCTTTGGTGACTGCTTCAAAGAAGTCAATCGGGTTTAGGAGACATGATCTGCCTTTTACAAGCCCGAACTGGGTAGGGTCCAGAGTTTGGAGATTACCAACGTCTTTGTTTATGAGTTCCATGGTGATACGTTCCATGGCCTTGCAGACCAGGCTCATCAGGCTAATGGGGCGGTAGTTCCCAGGGTCTGTCATGGCTCCCCCTTTCTGGAGTGGGATAACCATTGTGGTGCACCATTCAGTGGGCACAAAGCCTGAGGTGAGGCTATGATTGAACATGGTACTTAGGTAGAGTGCCAGTAAATTCTGTAGTTCATGTAGAATGCAGCCTGGGATATTGTCAAGTCCCATGGATGCTGTGTTCTTGGCTTTGAATAGTGTGTTTTTTACCTGTGCAGCCGTGATTACAGGAACTTTGCATTCTTCCGGTATAGAGATGGGCCCTCTAGGAGGTGAGAGGGGGGTAAAGTTAGCACTGAACCTATCTGCCAGGATGTTGGCAATATCAGTTGGTTCTGTATATTTAGTGAAATTGTGCTGTAACTCAGAGCAGATTTGAATGCTGCCATTGAGATTCTTGACATAGCTATAGAATACTTTGTGGTTGTCTTTAGAGTCAGTGGCAATTTTGTTTTCGTAACTAGCTTTGGAGGATTTTATGAGGGATCTCAACCTACCTATGAACCTATGAAGTCTGAAACTCAATGTCTGTTATTATTTAATGACTTCATTCCTAAATGATTTGACAGAAAACCACAAATTTTATGAGGAACAAACCAAAAATAAGAAGCAAAAATCTATTCATTCTTTGAAAATCTGGAGAGTTGAGAGGTGGAGTTCAGCTGGGGCTGTCTTTGAGTTTACCACCCTTCCTCCCTCACAAAATCATGGCCAAATGGGTCCTCCCCCCTGCAGCCATTCCAATGTACCATTACTTGGCTATTTTACCCTATTTACCATAAACACTGTAATGTGCATACTGCTTTACTCCTACGATGATGCGGATTTCATTTAAAATTTTTATTTTACATTTTGCAGCACAAATACTAATAGACATCTGCTAAACAAAGCAATGCAGTCTCACAATGAAAATAGACTTAGCATTAAAACTTCTCTGGCCTTGAAACTCACATTCATTAAAACAGCATTGAAACCCACATTCAAAGAAACTACATCTGGCTAGTGGCAGATAAAGATTAACTTTGGGCTGTTTTCAGATTATAAGCCTCTTGTACACAAAACATATATGTGTTCTTTTATACACCTTCCTGATTGTATTAAATTATATTCCTTGCATAATACAGTACAGTTGTTAGAGAGCATTTTAAATTTATTGTTTTGAACATTTTTTCAGTAAACAATGAAACAAAATGCATGCACCAATAATGACAAAACTGCCCAATTCAGAACATTTCCATCATAAAAGTCCACTCAAACTTCTACAATCCTATGCACAATCTCTGCAGAAGTAAAAGTCATCTAAATAATTCCAAATTAAAGAGATCTGTAACTAATGAAGAGGTTGTGGCTAGCAAACAACTTAATATTTTATTGTTTCATCTACAAATAAAGTGCCTGTTGCCCTTGAAGGATAAATTGCCCATATTTCATTACAAAAATCATAAGCTAGTAATATTGCAGCAGGGAATGGATGGCAAACTGATAACAGGTTGATAGTTACTAGGTACCTCTGCCAAATAGGACATTCTCATGACTGCAGCATCCACCCCCTTTAAAAGTACAACACAGTACAGTATCAGCAATGCATCTACATACTGTGGGCGTAGAACCCACAGTCTCCTGCACTGAAAGGAAGTACACTACCTGTTGTGCTATTAAGAATGCAAACAGACTCAGCATAAGCAGCAATAAACTCAATAAACTTCTCTTCCTCTGAAGTTCTTAGCTCCTTGTAAAATCCACTCGACACTCAACTGTATTTCTCAACTTTGCAGCACATGAGCACAAGAAATTTGGAAAAAGCCAAAATTTATTTGGGGGGGGGGGACAAAAGCCCACAAATCAGGGACACATTTTAAACATTGCTTGTATAACCTGGGAAAGTTGCTAGAATCAAACGTGCTACCATCATGCATTTTACTGCCAAGTCTTTAACCCAGGACCCTGTGCACTACAGTCAGAGCAACATACCCCTATGCCAAATCAGCTGTTTCTTGAAAGACAGGAAGACTGAAACTTAAATTGCTATCATTTAGTGAATTAAGTTCTCACCACAGCTCTCAACCTCTTAGTGCAAAACACCTAGACAAAGCCAATAATGGGGGAATACAGTCCCCAAACATATTCAGTGAATTCAGTTCTCACCATAGCTCTCAATCTCTTAGCATATAAAAACCTGCACAAAGCCAATAATAGGGGGATACAGCCCAAAAAATAGGGGCAAATTTCAAATATTGATCTTATAAACTTAGAAAATTGCTAGAACAATTTTTTTGTATTACCATGTACTTTCTGAAGAATAAAGTCTTTCAGCTTTTACCGGTTAAGGGTCACCACAGAGAAACTCTAGTCTGCTCATGATTGGTAGTGAATTTTTACAGTGTGGAGTTGCCAGCCTGGCACCCAACCTTTAAAGAAGGCACACCCACACACACACACACCTACCTGTATGTCTTTAAAGTTCACATCAACCACAGGGAGGACATGCAGAATCCGCACAGAAGGCACTCCAGCCAAGAATCAAACCAGGGAACCTCTTGCTGTGAGGCAACAATGCTAACCACTGCACCACCACAGCTGTAGTCTGAAATTCAAATGTGTGAACATCCAGAAAACCAAAGATTTTATGAGGAACAGAACAGAACAAAAATATGAGGCAAAAATCTGAATGTTTTCACAAGTGGTGGTGGGTAGGGAATTCAGATACTTGCTACCTACACCCAAGGTTGAGGGTTTGAACCTGAATCACTCTCTCCAGCCAGTATCTGAAAGTGTGTTCTGATTCTCCTTCATAAGCCAGTATTCCAATGCAGAGTCCTGTTTCCCCATTCAAAGCAAGCAGCAGCTCCTGACAAGGTCCATTTGGAACAGATAAGCCAGTTAGTTCTTGTTTGTTCCACCATTAAGCAGCTAAGCCAACCAGTTGTAAGTCCCCAGTTCAGTTCCCTGTTAAGCGGCCTGTTTCTCGGTGCCAGAATGCTGACCAAGTACGCATGTGTGTGCTGCCTGCCTCTATCTGTTCTGATGCACAAACTGTAGACCTTGCATAGACTTCTGGGGCATCTGTAGACTGCTGCCTTCTTCTGAATTTGGACTGGTTAAACAGCAGTGCAGAGTCAAATTTCCATGCATGCATGTGCAAGTTCCAGGATTTTTTTTTTTATTTTGGAATGCGAGAGTTCCGGGATTTTTTTTATTTTTCAGCTGGGGGGGCTGCAGTCCTGCAGTCCAATAGCACGAGCCATCACTGGGTCTTGGATGTGTATCTGGACTAGTGGCTTCCCCTGCTACTGGCATTTTCTGTTAGGGCAGTCTGGGCTGCCCACCATGGGTTCCTTTAGACCCATGAGCAGTACTGGGGGTCCCTTTCCTGTGCAGGGATGCCCTGCTTGTTAGGTATAGGCCTCCATTTTTCCTCAATATATCTGAAGTAGCACATTGTCTATCAGCTAACCAGATCCTCATGTCCTCAGGCAAAGTGCTAAGGGCTTGTTCCCTCACCAAAAGGTCTGCCAGCTCTTCAAAAGTGGTGACCTGACATCCACTCATCCACCTATGAATATAAGTGCTCAGTTCAGCAACATATTTACACACACTTTCATCTGCCTTGCGTCTATGCTGATGAAACTTTTTCCTATAAGTTTCAGGTGTTAGCTTAAAAAATTCTGACATGCAGTTCTTAACAGCAATATAATCAAAATATTCACAATCAGAAAGTTTAGAAAGCACAGTTACAGCTTTACCATGGAGTAAGGGGGTCAGGAACTGTACCCAGAGCCTTTGGTCAACATCATACTGTTTGCATAACCTCTCAAACATATGAATGAAACTATCAGAAATATTCCCCTTTGTAAACTGCAGAAGACATGTGCTGACCTTTTGTGCTTCTGGGGTCCAGTTCCTCCCTTCCCCATTACCTGCATGACTCTGGTGAACAGTCAGCATCTCCTTTTCATGCTGCCTCTGCCTTTCCTTCTCCTCAACTTCCAGGCATATCAGTTTCTCATTCTCTTCAGCCTGTAGACATCTCAGTTTCTCTCTGCAGCTTCTGTTTCCGAACACCTGGCCTCCACTTCAAGTCTCTTTAGCTCCAGATGGATTTTTAAGTCCTCTACAGAAAGGTTGAGCTGTCCATTCTCTGAGTGTTGTACATCTCTATGTCCAGTTTGATCGACTTCCTGATTGCTGTTTTCTGATGCAGCTGTGATCAAAGCTGCAATCATGTCTGCCTTAGTCAGGTTTCCATGCACCAGTCCCTTATCCTGGCACATCTCAGCCAAATGGCTCCTTGACAGCTTGCCATACTCCTCTGCTGACATGCTTGCCTGCTCTCCCTGACTAACTAAGCTAACAAAAGAAATAAAACAATTGTGATCTGAACTCTGAATTTTCACTGCATGGCTGATTTAGAGTACAAAAACACCTTCAGTGATCACTGCACACAAGCTACAGGAATTCACTATCCACACCACTACAAGCCAATTGCCAACCAATTAATATGTGGTGTGGATATCCCACCACTGCCAACCAATTAATATGTGATGCCCGTGCACTGGCCCAGTAATCAAGGAGCCTCAATCCTCACCACTAACACCAACGAGGGGCATCCACATTGGGAAGGATACAAATACACACACAGTAAATTACAATTTCCCTTAAGAGCACACAGAGATCACAGTCAGCCTGGGGCTGGTTTCTCCCTTTCTCTCCAGATCCCCAATAAGACTCTCCACTGTCACAGCTATAGGGTGCAGATCTCAGCCTAGTGGTCAAGCTAAAACCTCCAGCACCCTCTCTGTCCAACCAGTGCTTCGTGTCCTTGCTCCGGAGCAAGAAGGCTGACACAGGTTCTCCAGCTATGCCCCCTTTCTGCCAGTCTATAAGGTAATACCAGGTGGCACCAATCACTAATATCAGCTACTAAAATGGCCTTTACCAAAGGGTGTCCAATTATTACTCTGCAATATTATTATCCAAATGGTAAGTGTGACCCAGGGCTAAAGCTATTGGAGTGGCTTGGCCAGTATTACTATATACATGCAATCTACTCTAGGGCTTAAATTAGTTCTATACAAAACAGCCACAGTTGAAAGGCTGAAAAATATTTAATAATAAATAATAAAAACACAAGACAATACTTCTTACTACACAGTGCTAGTCAAGAGTTCAGAGATCACAGGAAAATGCTTAAAATAATACTGTAGAATTGTTCTGACATAATTATAGAAAACAGTTAGACTAAACTTACTATTTCCTATCTTTTCCTAAGACCAATCACAGTTTTAAATAAACTTATATACAGAGCAAAAGCAGAGTACTGGTGAGTTGTTGTCAGCTTTAGCAACAAAAGCACGGACAGCACACGATAAGAGGATTAAAAAGCACAATTTTATTCCACAATCCAGGCAGATAAACGTAAGCGCTTTCGGCAGGTTCAAATAACCCGCCTTCTTCAGACAACCACGAATTTCCAAACCATTTATTAAATACATTCATATTAAAATTCATTAACCTATCGTAGTAGAGTGCATTCTACAATTTAATGAAACCATGACAACCTTAAAGAACTGAAAACTGATACTCCAGATGCCTTGTTATATTACTGACTTTGAAAGTCAAAGTAAGTTCTTTTAAAACACTTTCAAAATGTTATAAACTTGAAACCTTATCCTCATATAAATACAAATACAAGCAATGATTATGTTCATTAATGCTTCGTATTTGCATACTATTGATATTTTTATATAACACCTGTTGAGGAATTTACTATTATTAAAGCTATATACGAGAAGCGATCCCAAGACTGGTTTTAAACATAAATTATGGGAATCATATCTAAGACTTTATTTAAAGCTCCTGTTTACAGTTAGAGCCTATAACTATAAAACACATTTTATGTTGACAGAATTAAACAAAAAAATGTGCAAAAAAGTTTATTATACCATTGATAAATTTAAGCATTGGTGACTATTTTATGCCAATATTGTTGACTAAAAAACAGCCACAGTTGAAAGGCTGAAAAATATTTAATAATAAATAATAAAAACACAAGACAATACTTCTTACTACACAGTGCTAGACAAGAGTTCAGAGATCACAGGAAAATGCTTAAAATAATACTGTAGAATTGTTCTGACATAATTATAGAAAACAGTTAGACTAAACTTACTATTTCCTATCTTTTCCTAAGACCAATCACAGTTTTAAATAAACTTATATACAGAGCAAAAGCAGAGTACTGGTGAGTTGTTGTCAGCTTTAGACAAAATCCAAAATGTTCTCCCTCTGTCTCCGAGAAAGTCCTTTAAATTAATAATACATCCTATTGACTCATTTTAAATTACATCATTCTTAACAATTCTCTGGTTTCCCTGGCTAACAGAAACTCTACATTTACATTTCTTAGTAAGCTTGCACCTGGTCAGGAAACCACAGTAATTAAAGACATTATATATGTAAAATCTAGCAATTAACTCTGGTCTCAAAATAATAGAAAGAATCTGCTGGTTCAGACACCACTGCTCCAAGTTTGAGATCAGTCATACAAGGCTTGACTTATCAGCGTTCTTCCATCAGAGTGCTCTGTTGTTACATTTTTGACGTTCAACATTTAACACCATTGTCTTCCATTTAAGAGAACAAGCCTGTGGCTTATATTAATATTTACAAAGACATAGAATTATCTACAAAATTCTATTTAGCTAGGTTGGCAGCCTTCACATATCTTCACATGTCTGCAGCAGACTTTCCATAAAATTTGTATTGCTTGCAATCTACAGTTTTCTGTCTTACTCCAACCATATCATGCAGTTTGGAACTAGAAGTCTGATCCGACTCTAACATTAGCACACTACTTTGAAAGACCTGCATAACAGTCAGTAAGAAACAGTAGTATGGTCTAGGTATGGACTCACTTTCTTCATCTCTAAAGGCATCCCAAATTAATTTGTGGCATTCTTCTTCTCTCCGTGAAACAAAGTAAGACTGCAAAGCAGGCCATACTAGAAGTATTCTTTCAAGTGCTGGAAGTAAGGATAACCATCTTGTTGGTACATGATGAAGAATGTCTTGATACTCAAGTTCAACAAACTTGAAAAATGACTGGAGCTGTGCAGTTTGTTTGCCGTAGCTGGAAAATTCAGCATAAACTTTGAGAATGAGAATTTCTACGTCCATTGACAAAGTTGTGCATGCCTGTTTAACACAATTATGCAGAATATGGTACTTGCAATTCACCGAAATGAGTTCAGAATTTCTTTCTTTTTCAGTTTCTCATATACAAAAATCTTCTTGCCAAAATTCACTCCAGCATTATTCCCAGAAAATGCAGACACTCTGCTTATGTCCAATCTATTTTTCTCTATCACTTCAACTAATCTACCCATTATCGCCTCACTGCTTTCACCTGAATCTTCATAAAAGTCTAGCAAACCATGTTTCATTCCTTCTTGATTTGAAAAATTCTGCACTTTAACTGGAAAATGTTAATGCTTCCTTTGTTTGAAGAGTCAGTTGCTATTGAAGAGTACCTTGATTTTTGTAAGTCAGAGACTAACTGTTCTTGTGAAGCAGGAGTGAGAACATTTTCAATTATATCAGTTGCTTTCATTCTGCTGCAAACAGTTTTTTTCGCAATACTAGATTCTGGGAAAATAGTTCCCATTATCTTGTTACCACAATCTTGACTTGCATAGCTGTGATGATGCATAACACTGTGGTAAATTAGAGTTACTTCAGCAGCTGTTATAAGATCGTCCTCTTTGGTATTTGGTTTTCTGAAGAAGCTCATCATGACTGTATTTTGCTTAATCTGCTTCACATTTTTATTATGTTTCTCCGATGTTGCATGCACTACTACTGATCTGCGTCCCTCATACTTTACTGTAAATGTGTGATGACAAATTTTGCATTCTGCTTCTGACTCTGTTTTCTTACCCAGCCAATCCTTAAAATCA
Source organism: Protopterus annectens (assembly GCF_019279795.1). Classification (NCBI taxonomy): domain Eukaryota; kingdom Metazoa; phylum Chordata; order Ceratodontiformes; family Protopteridae; genus Protopterus; species Protopterus annectens. Next base: position 1,010,518,335 of record NC_056743.1, on the reverse strand, counting down.
AATTATTTTAACCATTCATCATCAAATGAACAGTGATACTTCTTTTTTGCCTTTTTATACAACTTTCAGATTCAGAATCCCAATGCTTTGATTCAGCCATTGCGACTTGTGAGGTTTTATTGATCATGCTCAGTGCAGCCAAGTCAACAAATTAAGTACAGTAGATGCTAAGTTATCCAGCACCCATGGGGACTGGTACAGTACAGACTCTGCTTCCAGGGCAGCAGGCAGCAATAGGATCGATCTTAAGCTATCCTACATGGATGATAGTTCAGCCACACCCAAAAACATGTAGACATAGAGCTGTTACATTTTTTTTATGGATAAGACATTTCTTGTTTGGAAAACCAACCAAAGAAAGTGAAATACATAATAAAGGAAATGGTTAAGCAGCTTTTTTATTCCCCTGTTCTTGGTAGATGCTGGATAAGTGTCATTTCCAGTTGCTAGAGAGTTAACTCAAAGAACAAAAAATCTGGACAAAGCAGTAAATAATGGGCAATATTTAAAAACTGTCCCTATTTTTGGGACGTTGTCCCACTTTTATTTATGGCTTTGTCCAGATTTCTTGCTCTAAGAGGTTGAGAGGTATGGAGTGACCAGGTTGTGTGTGTGTGTGTGTGTGTGTGTGTGTGTGTGTGAGGGAGAGAGAGGGATCGGGAGAGTGAGTGCGATGTGTGAATGAATGCATAAGTCAAGTGGCATACCTCTCAACCTCTTAGAGCAAGAAATCTAGACAAAGGCATAAATAAAAGTGGGACAAAGACCCAAAAATAGGGACAAGTTTTAAATATTGCTCTTACAAACTTAGAAAGTTGATAGAATAACAGGTTTTGTATTAGCATGAAGTTTCTGAAGGGTATGAAGGTGAAACTCAAATGTCTGTCATTATTTTCTAACTTCAGTCTTTATTTGCCACTAATATGCCAGAAAAACACAATTTGATGAGAAACAGACCAAATATATGAGGCAAAAATCTGGACATTCTGCAAAATCTGTATAGCTGAGAAGTAAGTGGGTGTGTGGCTGTGTACGTGCGAGAGAGAGAGAGAGACAGTGATATATGAATGAATGCATAAGTGGGTGTGTGGCATGTGCGTGTGACAGACAGTGAGGGTGATGTGTGAATGAAGGCAGGTATGAATGAGGAAGTGACTGTGTGTGTCTGAATGCAGGTATGAATGAGGACGTGACTGTGTGTGTGTGTGTGTGTGTGTGTGTGTGTGTGTGTGTGTGTGTGTGTGTGTGTGTGTGTGTGTGTGTGTGTGTGTCTGAGATCAGGAGACTGACTGCGATGTGTGAATGAATGCAGGTATGAATAAGGAAGTGACTGTGTGTGTGTGTGTGTGTGTGTGTGTGTGTGTGTGTGTGTGTGTGTGTGTGTGTGTGTGTGTATGTGTGTGTGTGTGTGTGAGAGAGAGATCAGGATAGAGAGAGAGAGCACAATCGTGCGTGAGTGAATGCCGGTTGCTTGAGTTCCAGTTAACCGAGAGTATAATGTCATTATTCCTGGACATTTCAGAGTTTTTTTTTTTATTTACTTCCAGGAGATGGGAGATGCTATAAAAATCCTGGAGACTCCAGGGCGATCCTGGAAAGGTGGTAATCCTACCTTCGATACCTTCAGTGTTATTAAAAGTGAAAAAAAAATGCCTTCTGTCACAAGCAGTCAGTTCCATCATAACCACTTAATTTAGTTTACACAAATCCCTAAATACTGCACCCATCCTTCTTAACTTATCTGTTCAAGAATTCTGAGCAAAGCCAAAAATAATGGGGGGCCTACAATCAGGAAAAATGTTTAAATATTACTCTAATTTATACAAAAAGTTAATAGAATAGCAGGTTTTGTATCAACATGCATTTTCTAAACAGTAAGAGGTAAGAAACTTCATTGTCTAGTACTACTGACTGGGGTTGACATAGTGGTAAAGGTGTTTACCTTACAGGCACGATGTGCAGGCTTTGATTCTTACATGGGGGTGATTGGCTAGGTTTAAAATGGCCCACAAGGGCAGTTAACCTAGTCCTCAGTTATTTATAACAAAATAAAAATAAATTGTGAGGGACAGGGCAAAAATATAAGGTAAAATCAGGGATAGTTGAGAGGTGTATCTGCACTACGTGTTGTCATTTCTACCACATATGCAGTAGGTGGAAAAGTAGGAAGTAATCACATGCATAATCGATGGCCTTTTATGCCTTATTAGATATAATTTAGTCCCAAGTAAGTGTCTCTGAGTTGTGATTTATCACATAATCAGGGATTTCCTTGAGCAAAGTAAGCCCAAAGTACTTTACCAGTGAGGCTGTTGTTCCTTGAGGATCATCCAGCTGGCCAAACTTAAAGCACCCAACCTATCATGGGCAAACTTGTGGCAATTCTGTTTCCAGGGTGATGAAAAAAAATCCTGCGTGGCACTCTCCTCATGAGTCCATTGTTTGATTTCACTTTCCACTGAAACTTCTAGGCAACAACTTCAGAAATTTTTGGCAGCTAAAGTTAAAGGGTATAAGCTTTTCAGTAACCCTTCTCTAACTCATGGATCAGAACTTCCATCCCTTTTTCTACCACCATGGTCCAGCCATTGTATTAGAGCTGTCATTTGCCAACACATCTACCTTAGTGAAGACTGACAGAAAAAGAGAAATACAGTCACCGGGGACTACCATACTAAATACTATGACAGTGAAGATTAGGTCATGGACCAACAAAGTAATGACTTTCTACTTTCCTTTCTTTGGTCTATCAAAGAAGTGAGACATACTGTAGGGAGTCTGCAATTTCTACTTGTGTCCACATGGATTTTGGCTAGAGTCTCCATTTCTCAGCCACATCCCAAAAACATGCTGTAGGTGAATTGGTGATCTTCAAAAGTGTTTGTGCATGTGCATACCATGTATGAGTGCATTATGTGATGGACTGCCATCCTCTTCAGAATTATTTTCTCTGCTATATGCATGCTGAGTGCCAGGATAGGCCCTGTCTTCCTTGGGATCTTCAAAAGGATAAAGTGGATAAGCAGAGTGGTAAGGAGCATGTCCTACTTGTCCTACTGTACCTGGTGAAAACGTCAGGATTTATCATTATGTAGAATTTTTACAGTTGTCATTTCTGTCAGAATATCAATATGTCATATTTTCGTTTCTTTATTTATATTCTGTTAAGCAGTTTAGTCCTGATAGGCAAAGTTTATTTTTAGAGAGGTCCTGAGGAGAAAAGTTCCAATATTATTCTTAAAGTTATATTTACAGCTAATAGAATAGCTGGTGTTTGATAGTGAAGGAACTTTTGGGTGTTTACAACTTTTGCCTTTATTCAGGAAATGCATACGTCATAGAAAAAAGATACATCAACAACATAAAGAAGTCCTTGATTTAAACTTAAATAAAAACATCACAGTAAGTTAACAATAAAAAATACAATTTTAGTTATATTTAATTTGACAGAAATATTTAAACTGCAGCAATTAAGAATCAAACTAACATTAGCAAAAGGGTTATTTCCAGATCAAGGAGGATGTAGTATCGACCTTGTGCACCGACACACGAGACACAATTTAAAAGGCAAGGGGTACTATTTCAGGTTTTGTGTTGGAAATCAAATTACCTATGGTCAATCCAATTAGCACACCATGCTATTTTACTTGAGGTAATGATGTCACCGAGGAAGATTAAAAGTTACAACTAATAAAAGTATATTTGTAAATATCAACCTTTAGGTAGAACACTTGAAAGGCTATAAAAACATTCTACTGCTATTCACTTTACAAAAGCTGAGATGTCTTCCTGAGAGAGTTAAACAAGCTATATGCTTGAATTTTATTTACATGTTTTTGCCGGAAATGAAATTTCCTTCTTTCAACCTGATCTCAACTCATGATACCCAAATCACAACGACAAGTACCCGGGGGGGGGGGTGTTGGCAGTCATATATTAAATGATACTATAATAAAAAATATGTAATATTTAATTTCTGTATATAATATTTAAGCTATGACCAGAATCATAACCACAGATATAGCTATGTTATTGTGACAAACTGGTACTTATAAGGGCACACTTTGGACAGAAGATTGTGGTTTCCACCAGGTATTTTACTTTTAATTCATTTGAAACAGAGCATTGGATTTATAACACAACAAAACATGCTTCCATTCAACATTTTATTCCTCTCAACTGTCCAGATTTTTGCAGATTGTCCAAATTTTTGCCTCAAAATTTTGATCTGTTCCTCATAAAATTTGTGGTTTTCTGGCAAATCACTAGAATGATCTGAGAAATGAAATCACTAAAGAATGACATACATTTGAGATTCAGAGTTCATATCCTTTAGAAAATGCAACTTTCTACGTTTATACAAGCAATATTTAAAATCTGTCCCTATTTTTGAAGCCTTTGTCCCCCCATTATATCAGGTTTTGTCCAGATTTCTTGGGCTAAGAGGTTGAGAGGTATATGTTCAGTAAAAGAATACAGCTGTTAAAACAAAGGTAAGACTTTGTCAGGAACTTCTATCAATTTGCAGTTTATTGTTTCACAAACTGGAATTTTACTGTTCTAAACTTAAGACAAGCACAATACTTAAAATGAAAATGCAGCAGCTTGCCTTATATAAACAGATTATTGAAATAGGTAACAGTCTTTAGATACATTTATATAGGTTTGATACCAAAACCTGGTAGGTCAACTCTACTTGCAAGTTTTAAATGGCAGTCATTATTTAGGCAAGATCCTTTATATTGGGTTTCTCATTCATTATATTGGGTACACAAAGCTAGGCTTATAAAGACCTTCAGGTCACTAGCCAAGTAACCACCTACAAACCTATGAACCTAAGAAGAAAGACACAGTCTTAATTTGCAAGTTTTTTGTATCATATTCAAACCAGAAAACATTCTCTGCTCACATGTATTAAAACTACATTTCACTTGTAGATTTTTGTGTCAGTGCTTGTTCTAGAAAGAATCTCTTCTCAGACTCCCATTAATAGCTTTAAGATTTCCAAAAGGAAAGCTTTTACATAGAATACATAGTCCCTGCTCTGGTTACCAGAAAAATATATATTTTTTTCTGTTCACTCACACACCCATAAACAAACGTAGGCACATGTATAAGCCCCTGGCTTAGCCTCTCTCTAGTGCTGCTTGGAGAATGCCCATATCAAGTCAAAACAAGCTAGTCGCATTGTAACAGCTCAGTGCTAACACAACAGCCCTTGCACAGTCATTACCTGTCATTCAAAGCAAAGTGGCATTTAAATTTTTTTCTAACATCCCTACTAATCAGATGCATAAATGATTCCAAGCAATTAAATCTATTATTATTTCAGTTACAACATGACTATCATACTTATTTCCTGCTTCACTATCTATACATATTTCAAGATATTTATAGATTTGCTAGTATTGTATTACATATATAATCTGGGATAAAAAATCTTAAATACTGCAAAAGGTCCAGTATTATTGAAAAAGTTATTATTTTTTTTAATTTCATTTATCCTTCAGCAAATGTTCCCAAATAAGTCATCGCATATATCTTGGAATAATAATAACCATATTCTATTACGTCCATCCAGTAACTGCAGAAAGGCCCTATGCAGCTACTCTACTTCTAACACTGTCCATTTCCTGATTTCTGTTTCCCATAGGAACTTTTAAACCAGTGTTGGCTTACACTTCACAGTCCCTGCTGTCAGCACATTCTGAGATCATACCACCTTCTCCATGAAGTAATATTTTCTCAACCCGGTCTTGAATCTTGCTCCATTCACCTTCCACTCATGTTCCCTTTGTCCTCATTGTTTTTAATCCTGATTTCCTTACTACCCAGTTGCCTCCTGTTTGTGAGGAATGCTCTTATCATATGTCTCAATCTATCTCTTACAGTGTGTATGTACCAAGCACTCAGAGTTATCTCTCATAATTCAGCACTTCCATTACTGACATTAGTTTGGTAGTTTTATTTGTCTGCTTTTTGTCAGCCCATCTCCTTTCTTTCATTTGGCTGTCAGAACTGGATGCAATATGCAAAATATCACTTAAGTAATATCCTATTCAATGAGATAGTGAATGCAGTTTCTCTCAGTTCTGTTTCCATAGCTATGCACCCCAGCATCCTGGAGGGCCTTTGCAAATGCTCTTTTGTACTACCCTGCATGATTCATGGCCCTATTCTCCCTCTGCCCTCCCAAGGTCACGCCACCTAACTTGATTTTTCCTGGATTTTATTTTCTCATATTAAACCTCAGCTACCACTTATTTACTGACTCTCTAGAAGTCTTTCCAGAGACTAGCTTGGCCATCTGTAATTATCCCTTCATTATTAGTATCATTAGCAAACAGACTGACCATGCTATCAAGTCTCAATATTATATCTGAATGTTAACAGGACTAGCTTCAGCACCAATCCTTTGGACAACCACTAGAGACTGTCTTTTCTACAGACAGCTACCCCCCTAACTACCACTGGCTGTTTCAAATAATTTATCTGGTTTTGTATTTACTTAACCATTTTAGGCCACATCTCCATACCCTTTACTGTCCCTGTGAGCCTCCTATATGTAGTGGTGCCAAAGGCCTTGATAAAATTCCAGCTATACCACAGTCACTGGATTCCCTTTTGTTGTCATCTAGTCATTAAACTGGATCATGTTAGACTGTTAAGATCTCTGTGAATCCCTGCTATTACTAACATATAAGACCCATCAGTGTTCAGGATCTCTGCTTTCCCAGCCTGTAGCTTCATGATTCCTTCACTGATTTATGCTAGTTGTTATACCAGTCCTCTGATATTACTCTGCCTTCTAAGGTGAAGCTAAAACTGTATAGTTTGCTAAGCACTGCTGTCAGCTATTTAAAGACTGAGGTAGGCAATGCATGCAGTTGCTATGCCGTATTTCTTGTAATTCTTCTCAGTTCCTTGTCTACTTCATCCCTGGTCACTGTCCAGACTTAGAGCTTTCCCACTGTTGTCATTTATTTATTCATTTGTTAACTGAGTAAGCCCAATGGACACAGGTGCCCCTTTCAGGGGAGATCCAGGAGCACAGTCAGATTAGGTGACTTGCTCAGAGTCACATAGAAAGTAAATGGAGATGGAAGGAATCTAATCCTCTACCCTGGAATACAGGAAGCCATTTTTTTAACAGCTCAGAGCCTTAACTCCCTGTGCTAACTGGGCTGTCATCTGTTTCTACTCTTTCATGTTCTGTTTCACTGCACTTCTTGGCACAGTGAAGTCTCTTCTGTGTAATCCCAAACCTCTGTCCTTGTTGCTCCATTTCTTCTGCAGGCCTCGTGAATCATATCACATTGTAACATGATCACTACTGCCAAGTAGTTCTCTCATCTTCATCTCTCCTACTTGAAAACTACATCAGGAGTACTTAAATTCCTTGTTGGAGTTAGCAGTTTTCCCTCTAAGCAGAGCCACCACCAAAGCTTATACCACTCCTCTCTTTCACCTTAGTATAGAAGTGGGGGAACTGCATTTCACCTCTGTAAGAGTAAGACCTCCCATGACCATAATTCTTTGGGAGTAGGTCACTTAGTCAAATTATTTGCCTGATTTTGTGTTTTTATCCAGAGAACTGAATTTCTCCATTCTCTGCTAGGTTGTTGCAAAGGGAGTTTCTCCACACATCTGATATACAGTGACACTGGAAGTGGTTATATCAGTAGCAGAAATACCTGAGACACAGCCTCATGTATGGTGGTTTAAGTGGAAAAGTTGATTTTCACGATTCCTTGTTCTTTTTATGCAAACATCATTTGAAGACCTGGTGATTATCAAATGACACCAGATCATAATTCTTCTTCTTCTCTTTTCTCTACTTACAACTCTAAATCCTGAACCTGTATTTTTCATATGCACCTGCATCTGGTAACTATACACCGTAGTTAACCACCAGGAATCTTCTGGCTCACCTATCAACCTCAAGGCCATCCTTTCAGTGTTCTATTCCTTCTATTCCCTATTATTGTCTGTTTCCATAGTGGACATATTCCTTTCCAGAATGTATGCTGCCACATCACCAGTGTCACCCACTGCCTGTCCTTTCTGTATAAAGTGAGGTAGCACCACACCCCAGTTCATGTGCAGCATATGCTGCCACATCACTAGTGTCACCCACTCCCTGTCCTTTCTGTCTAAAGTGAGGTAGCACCACACCCCAGTTCATGTGCAGCATATGCTGCCATATCACCAGTGTCACCCACTCCCTGTCCTTTCGGTCTAAAGTGACATAGCACCACACCACAGTTCATGTGCAGTATAAGCTGTCACATCACCAGTGTCACCCACTCCATGTCCTTTCTGTCTAAAGTGAGGTAGCACCACACCCCAGTTCATGTGCAGCATACGCTGCCACATCACCAGTGTCACCCACTCCCTGTCCTTTTTGTCTAAAGTGAGGTAGCACCACACCCCAGTTCATGTGCAGCATATGCTGCCACATCTCCAGTGTCACCCACTCCCTGTCCTTTCAGTCTAAAGTAACATAGCACTACACCCCAGTTCATGTGCAGCATAAGCTGCCACATCACCAGTGTCACCCACTCCATATCCTTTCTCTCTAAAGTGAGGTAGCACCACACCCCAGTTCATGTGCAGCATATGCTGCCACATCACCAATGTCACCCACTCCCTGTCCTGTTAGTCTAAAGTAACATAGCACCACACCCCAGTTCATGTGCAGCATAAGCTGCCACATCACCAGTGTCACCCACTCCCTGTCCTTTCTGTCTAAAGTAAGGTAGCACCAAACCCAAGTTCATGTGCAGCATTGCCTACATTTGTGTTATGCCTGCAATGTTGGTACTTCTTTCATACAGTAGAACATAAATATGATCAGGGCATTACACAACACCTCCTTCCGCTCCAGACTTCCTTCCCCTTTCTTTTTAATGTTTCCTGCTATCTTTATTGTTACTTGTCCTTGTAATCCTGTTGCAATCTCAGCAATCATGTCTCTTTGCAGATGATTCAGTGCCCTGAAGTCTGCTGTCAGCATAAATATAGAATCCAAAGTCCTTAGATTAATATCATTAACAAGTTAAACATTCGTCAAAATCTACTGCCAATCATTAGCGGACTGGAGTTCCGCTGTGGCGACCCCTAACCGGGAAAAGCCGAAAGACAACAACAAGTTAAACAATAAAGGAGCTAATTTTGTGCCCCCTCCATTTCATAGTACATCCTATTCAAGCCCATATTTTTCAAAAGAAAAGTATCCTCCAAGGGCTACAGAATGGAGTTTGGCTTTTAATTAGTCACTAAACCAGGCCCATCCAGTTTGTTTTGTACTCCAGTAAGACAACATCCTCAACAACAAACACTGATTCGGAAAATCACCAAATGCCAGCAGAAACTGTCCAAGCGTTTTCTTCTCTTTCCCTTGCAAGACTGTCTGAGGACCTCAGGAACTGAATGTAGTTTATAAAATATTTTTAATACAAACTTCAAACAAAATAATCCCAATTTTGACCATACCAAACCTTCAAATGTTTAATTATCTGACAAAAGAAAAATTAGTTGATTACCAATTTTTATTTATTTATTTTTTTACCATTCTTATAAAGTGAAACATAATTTGCCAGTCACCGGGCATGAGATCAGTAGGTAAAGATGACTTAAGCAAAGAGAATAAATGGAAATGCAGTCAATACTGTATTTTTTAACTATTTTGATGTAACACCAACAGGATTAAGTGATATTTTATCTTCTCAATAATGTACAGACATTTAAAATTTCAGTATTTTTATTCTATATCTACCAAAAGTAAACTGCTCTTCCCCTTATTCATTTACTCTTTTTGTGGAATTGTTTCGATATGGCCATCTTTTCAATGTGCATCCTGCCTATGCTCCCTTTTGTAGAGGCTATACAATAATGACTGACCAGATTCCCACCCCCTTCCCAAAAGAGGGCTGTTGGACACTCTCAAGTAGCAGTAAGCCCAAGTAGGCTGTAAGGGCCCACAGGACCAGCTCAGCCTTAGAGTTTGCAAAAACAAAAATTATAAATGAGAAGGTTTTACTAAGAATTGTGAAGAGTGGCTATGTATAATAGAAGGAATAATTAATTATAAATATTCTTACAAACAATGGTTTGCTGTAGTTAAAGAACAGTAGAAATACATCCTTTAGGTGAGACCTCATGTATTTCATTAGACTGGACTTCACAGCGGTCTGTGTGGTAGGATGCAGGAGATTTAAGTCCACTCACTGATTCTGCAGTTTGTTCTTGTTTGCATGATACTTTTCTGTAAACTACCTACCCTTAGTCATAATATAAAATATTTAGTTTCCTTGAGAGTGTACATGAGGTTAAAAAAGTAGGCTTGTGTTGCTCAGAGCCACGTGGTACCTTTGTCACTAGATAAAGGAAGACCTTCTTAATTACATATTTCAGTTTTTCAAGTGACTGTATTTTAAGCAGTATTGTAGAAATTAAGGACTCATTCCACATGACTCAATGGAGGATGCTGGGAGTTCACATCATAAAGAGCAGTCCAGGGTATAACTTACAATAAGGCGTGTCACTCATGGCAGCTCACAAATGAGAACAAAGTGACGCTGTCTGCACTAGATGTACTCTGCCCTGTGTTTGTGACATAACATGGGCCAGGAGACAGGCTTCATGGACTATACCAGCAATAGCTTGTCATATTATATGAAAGAGAAGTTGCATAAGACATATTTCTGAATGCGCTTGGGCCTGCTACAGCTGTAAAAAATGCAGTCAAGAAATGCCTTCTGTGGCAGGATTGAAACATGTTGATATCCTCTCTCCCCTGTAGCCCAGTCCAGTCATTAAAAATGGAATCCAATGAATCTTGATAAACCTGCTCCAAACCCAGAACCAGGTATCATCCATACAAACGTCTCCTGCGCACAGTCATAACTTAGAGCTAAGCACTTTACAAAAACTTTTGCTTTCCATCACAGTTTAGTACCAGGTGATCCAGGCATACTGTACCCAGAATGTACCTGCTCACTGTCACTTCACATGTATTATACTATATAAATAATATATGGCTTAACAGTTTTGGTCCTCACTGTAGTGTGATCTTGGAATTGGAATATATAGTTAGTAGGGGGTGTGGGGGTTGCAGGGGGGCTTGCCCCCCCCCGCAAAAACGTGATTTGAGGTGTAGGAGTTTCATTTACCTGAGCTCCTATACAGACATCATGTGCTATGTTCAGTGAAAATGTTGAATCTGCTGAATTTGATCAGCAGATTTGACACTGTATCCTGATGTATATTACAATGGTGATATCTTGATAGTAAACCCTATATATATATATATATATATATATATATATATATATATATATATATATGGATCTACTTCCAATCAACGAAAGTATGATCCATCGAATCTATTCCTTTCCCAGGGAAAGGAACCATTGGACCACCATGGTGAACTGTGCCCTCTTCCCATGTAGTGCAATCTCAGAGTTGGTATAAAAGTATATATACAGTAGGGAGGTGTGGAGGGCTAAGCCCCCCACTTTGGTGGGCTCCATGTGTTTCCATTGTGTGTCGTTTGCATGGTGGTCCAGTGGTTCCTTTCCCAGGAAAAGGAATTCGGCAGTTCGTTGTTTCACTGACATGCAGTTTTGGTGAATAGTGAGCGGGTAAGTTAGATTCGATGGATTGTACTTTCGCTGAGTGAAAGTAGATCCATGTATGTATATATATATATATATATATATATATATATATATATATATATATATGAGTTCCCGATATGATCGAACTTTTAAAAGTTCGAACGGTCTGAATGGGGATCTCCATAGAGCGTAGAATGGGAAGATTTCCCTTTACCGCAATGTAGTGCAATCTCGGAGTTGGTATATTTAAAGAGGGGGCTGGGGGGGTGCAGAGGGTCTTGCCCCCCTGCTAGTACTGTTTAGTTTTTTTTTTTTTTGTTTATTTATTTTTTTCACATTGTCTAACATTGAAATGTTCGAGCATATGGTCTCGGCTATATGAAAGTCGAACATTTGGGTGTTCGATTATGTGAAGTCGACCTATATATATATATATATATATATATATATATATATATGTGTGTGTGTGTGTGTGTGTGTGTGTGTATATATACATATGTGTGTGTGTGTGTGTGTGTGTGTGTGTATATATATATATATATATATATATATATATATATATATATGTATATAAAAATCATGAAATTAAGAAAAAAATTAAAAAAAACATAGCAAAAACATGTTTTTGCTGTGTTTTTCTTTTCTTTTTTTTTTTTTTTTCTTAATTTTGAGATTACAATGTATGCACCATGCCATGAAGGTGTGAATCAATGGGACACAGCAACACCAGCAAAACCAGTGACCTAAACATGAGTAACAGCATGCAGTTGGTAGTCCATCAGTATTCTATATTCCAGCCACAAGACAGAGTAGGTGAAAAGATATCCTGGCCTGGGTATGCTATGTATCAGTCGTACTACCATGGGGTATGTTTAGGGCGGTGCATGCCATATGCCAGGCAAGCCAATCAGTGTACCATGTAAGAATGGCATGGCTATGGTGGTGGATGATACAATGTAAGGGGCCAAATCCACAGGTCTGCATTACAGCATGACATATGGCATGCTGGAAGGACAAGCTGTGGTAGATGTGAAATCCCTCCTCAGTTATTGTTGGCATCTCACACAGAGACAACATGATAACCTTTTTGTACATTGCAGGTGTGTCCAGAAGTATGTAGTCCCAGATGGAGCAAGCATCAGTAGCACCTACAACAAAGTTGCAATGAATTCTATATGCTGGTGTAGTATTACTGGTACTTGCCTGCCCCAGCATCTAGTGAGACAGTCTGTATGCCTCTAAACGAGGAGCTGATTTTCCTAAATCTGCAGAGGAATTCAAAAATATGAAAGCAAATATAAATCTACATGAAACATATGCCCTGGAATTGACCTGGAAGTGTCTTATTAGAATATAGTAAACTGCAGTTGTCAGATGTACTTACTGTACTGACCTCTTATTTTTACTGGTAAAGAAGGTCAAGGTGGTACTTCTTTAGGTCAATGTAGTGGTGCCTGCACTACTCACTGCATGCAATAAAAAATGAAAAGCTAGTAATACCGCAATAGGGAATGGATAGCAAACTGTTAACAGGTTCATCGCTACTAGGTATCTTTGCCAAAAGACTGCAGCATCCACCCCTTTACAACACAATACAGCATCAGCAATGCATTTACCTACTGTGGGAGTAGAACCCACAGCCTTCAGCATCTAAAGCAAGTACACTATCTGTTGTGCTATTAACAATGCAAGCAGACTAAACATAAGCAGCACTAAACTTTGCTCCCCTGCAGCTCTCAGCTCCTTGTAAAATCTACTCAACACTCAGCTGTATCTCTGAACTTTTCAGCACAAGAAATCTGGAAAAAGCCAACATTTATTGGGGGGGGGGGGACAAAAGGCCAAAACCAGGGACACATTTTAAACATTGCTTGTATAATGTTTGAAAGTTGCTAGAATAAAATGCTGCGTTACCACCATACATTTCACTGCCACTGCCTTAAACCCAGGGGACCCCGTGCAAAACAGTCAGAGCAACATACCACTACGCCACATCAACTGTTTTGTGAAAGAGGAAGACTGAAACTTAAATAGCTACCATTTAGTGAATTCAGTTCTCACCATAGCACAGCTGTCAACCCTCTTAGCACAAAATACCTGAACAAAGTCAATAATGGGTGACTACAACCACCAAACATTCAGTGAATTCAGTTCTCACCATAGCTCTCAACCACTTAACAAATAACACCCGGACAAAGCCAGTAATGGGAGAATATAGCCCCCAAACATATTCAGTGAAATCAGTTCTTACCATAGCTCTCAACATTAGCAAAAAACCTGGATGAAGCCAATAAATACCTGAACAAAGCCAATACTGGGTGAATACAGCCCCCAAACATATTCAGTGAATTCAGTTCTTACCATAACTCTCAACCCCAGCACAAAACCTGGATGAAACCAATAATGGGGGGAATACAGTCCCAAACACTACCTAAACAAAGCCAATACTGGGTGAATACAGCCCCCAAACATATTCAGTGAATTCAGTTCTTACCATAACTCTCAACCCTAGCACAAAATCTGGACGAAGCCAATAATGGGGGGAATACAGTCCCAAACACAGGGATACATTTCAAATATCCATCTTGTACACTTAGAAAATTGCTAGAATAAAAGCTTTTGTTACCATGCACTTTCTGAAGAATATGAAGTCTGATATTTGAAGTGTGTCCATTTTTTTTAACTTTTGTTAACCAGGAAAGTCTGACTTTGAAAAAAAAAAGCTAATTTTTAGCAGAGGCCCAGGGAGAAACACTCCAGACAGCCAAGAATAAAACCAGAGAACATGTGGCTGTCAGGCAACAAGGACATAAATGCAGAAACCACAGATTTTATGAGGAACAGAAAAAGTATGAAGGAAAATCCTGCAACATTTTTACAAATGGTGGTGGGTAGGGAATTCAGGCTCTTGCCACTTGGGCCCAAGGTACAGAGTTCAAGCCTTATTCTCTACCCACCACCATGTACACCTGGGGCATTTCGCACATACACACACACACACACACACACACACACACACACACACACACACACACACACACACACCTCTACCTGACAGTGTCCCATCTTCTTTCCGTTTCAGGTCCTGCTTGTAAACCATTCAAGACCTCATTCAACTCCAACTCCCTCTCTAACATGGAGCTTGCAATTTCCAGGTCTGCTTCTGGCAAGGCTCATATCCCATCCATAAGTATTCTCATTATTCCATTTTATATAGCTTTTAACACAGAAACTCATGTCCTTATCTGACAGACATGTTAACCTGTCATCAGCCTATTAGACATTTGAAGTCCACACCATAATAACAGCAATTAATGAATATACTTAAAACAGCTACCAAAACAAGGAGCAGATCTCTAGGTCACATTTTTCTTATTTGCTGGAATAACCTTCCTCTCAAAATAAAACCTAAAACAAATTACTATGAGTATAAGAAAGATACACAACAGCAACACACTAGAATGACACAATGCCATACACAGTGAACTGCAAAATGGCAGTAAAGTAACATTTCACATACTTAAATACTTAACTAAACACCACAAGTATGGTTATCATTACATCCTGAATTTCCTGTTTAAGCGA